>NW_027187307.1:7762476-7774116 GCF_028583685.1 Petaurus breviceps papuanus | reverse complement strand
ACGGTGCATACAGAGGATACCGTAATGTAGCGTGTAGCGCAGGGGATCACCTTCACTACAGTAGCAATCTCAATAGGGCTTATTTTTTGGGGAGGGCTTATTTTAGAGGAATCTTACACAGTTAAGGGGAGGGCTTATTTTCAGGATAGGTCTTATTATTGGGGAAACACAGTAGCAATAAGGTAGCAAGTGAGAAGATGGCCAGGGAGTAAAGCAAAGCATGTCTAAATTTAGCCAGCTTCCATATAAATGGCCACATGAGACACTAATGAATCAGGAGAGCAGAGGCTTTAGGGCAAGACTTGCAGATTTGGAAGGATTAAGTACACTTTTCCACAACATGGTCTCTGGTCCAGGTGACTGGACTCAGTGCTGGAAGTATTGAGTGTAGACAGCTTTTTATAGGAGTTTGACTAAGAGAGGGAGGAGACATATAGGATGAGGTCTAAAGAGGGTGGGTGGGATCTCATAGAACTTTTTTTTCTTTACAGATAGAAAAGACTAGGACATGTTTGTACAAAGCATGAAGAGAACCAGTAGAGAAAGAGTGAAAGGGAGGGTGATTCTGGTGGGGTCACTCTGGTGGAGGTGAGATTCAAGGGGCATTTAGAGGTGCCAAAGGAGACAATGGGGAATGAATGACATTAAGGGGTGATAAGGTTCAGAGTCAAGTATGAGGCGAGGGCCCTAGCTAAGGGGCTGGGAGGAGGGGCAAATGCAGGAGGCTGATCAGAGAAGAGCTTCAGAACAGCCGCTCTGGAAAATGGGGCAAAAAATCAATCCCACATCTGCTGTGCTTTTACCATGGCAGGCTCATTGTAGACATGAATAGGTTCTCCATATTCTTTTTCTTTGTTTTATGGAATACAGTAGAAATGTTATCTCAGCTTCTGAATGAGGGATGGTTCCAAAGGTTTTTCAAGTATCACCAGGGCCTTGAGAGGTAGAGAACCTGCTTTCAAGGATTGCTCATCCGTTCCTTCCACTACTCTTGCTGAAGAAAGCCACTTTGGCAATCGAGGCCTCTCTCTATCTTCTCCTTCTATTAAAGTCACCAGCTTCCACTCCTGAGCTAATGAAAAACAGTCTTTGGAAATTCTTCCTGGAAGGCAGTTTCCCTTCAGAGCCTTAAATTAAATCAGGTTGGTTTTCTGAGATTTCACTGATGAGATTATGTGAGGCCATCTAAAAGTGCAAAGATGTTGCATTGGTCCTAAATCTTGGTAAAGGAGAATTAGTGACTTCCCTTTCAGGTCTTTGCTCCCTCTACTCCACTTCTTAATGAGTGAGTTTTATTTCATTATTATTGAAGCCAGGAAAAAAATTAGGAGAACGTAAAATTGCTTTTGATCACTGGAAAACATGCTAAATAAACATTCTTTCTTAGTATCTGTTTTATAAAACCTGGTGGCTTCCATCTTTTAAAATATTCATGTGGGGATAATTTAGTAGTATACAGTCTATGATAAAATAAATGACTTTTTCTAACTGGTAGGACCTTGGCTTTTCCATATACTTCAGCCATAGCCATGGTATGATGTAAGAGTTGGCTGTGCTAATAAATTACTGTTATGAGGCAAAAATTCTTTAATCTTTCTCCCTGTTCCTGCGATATAGTGCATGTCAAACAAGTAGAGTTTTTCACAGGGCATTAGCATGCTACCATGCATGATGAACAAGGCCTGAGCTTGGCCCTGACTAGAAGGTCTCTGTTTCCCAAATTAGACCAGTTAGCATTATATGGAAAAGAAGCACAGCTGGCATAGTTGGGTGTGGGGGTTTTTAATGCTGCATGACTGTAGATCTCACATGCTTTACTAGTAGGCTGTTACGGAAGATGAGAATTTCCAAGCTTGCTTCTAGTCTCCCTACAACAGTCCTTTCTCTACAAAGCTGCTAGATTAGTCTTCCTGAAATATCCATATCAACATGTCACTTCTCTAACTAGAAATTTCTAGTGACTCTACACTGGCTACCAGATAGAGTACAGACTCTTCAGCCTGCCATTCAGTACTCAGCCTAATCTGACCTCAATCTTTCCAGTCAACCTTGACTTCCTCTACTGACCAACCCAAGGCCATCAGTCTCATGAGGCTGGTTTTCCTCACTGTTCTCCAGTCCCACACACTCATTTCTAACCCTAAGCTTTTGCTCATGTCCTTGATCCTTTATGAAATCCCCTTCCTGGTCCAATTTTCCTATGAGATGTCTACCCAAGGCCCTCCCAGAGTGTCACCAAATTTATTTTGCCAGATTTCTGAATTACTGTGGCCTTCTCTCTGTTACTCTTTTGGTATTTAGTCATCCACTGCCTTGCATGGTAACATAACTATGTCATGAACCAGTGTAGAAAAAGAAGTGGACCAGGAGTCAAGAAACCTCTGTTCTCATGCTGGTTCTACCACATAATTCCTTTTTCATCAATTTCTTCATCTCAAAAATGGAAAGGTAAAACTAAGTGATATCTTTGGTCCCTTCCAAATTCTGCCCCTCCAGATGAATCCTAAATCCTTTGTATCTTTATGCACATCTCTTGCCACCTTCAGGCATTACTTTTTTCATCTGTTAAATGGGTGAACTGGAATAGTTATCCTGGCAATCTCATGAATTTACTGATTGTCTCTATGGAGACATTTTTCTCAAATTGTAGGTAGGAAGGAAGAAACGAGGAAAGGGTGGATTTACTAAGTATCTGCTGTGCCCCATTCTCTGTAAGTAATTGTACGTTGCAGATATCATCTTATCTTCTCTTCACAACAAACCTGGGAAGGAGGCACTAGCATTTCCCCCATTTTACAAATGAGGCAGCCAGAGAGAAGTTAAGTGATTTCCTCAGAGTCACACGATTAGTAAGTATCCAAGAATGGTTTGGAACTTGGCTCTGTCTTCCTGACTGTGCTCTAGCTCTATCCTGCTGAAATCCAGCTGTCCCCTGGTGGGTGGAGAGAGACCAGGTCTCAGTAACCCCTCTCAAATAAAGGGATAGCTGATGAGGTCAGCCTGAATGCTCTGCTGAGGGTTTGGTTTAGTGATCAGTTCCATCCACCCTTAGGAAAGTTCTTTCATCTTCTCCCTTGGAGCCCACTTTCCCACATAGAGGTCAAGTTGTAATGATCTAATAAATTGGCAGTCTTTTTCTTCCTAGTCTCTGGCAGATGAACTAGTAGCTGTTCCCAGGGGTGACTTTCCCACTTCCAGAAAACACTGTAGTGTCTTAAATTAGTAATTAAAAGGTATCCAGTTAAAAAAGACAGGCTAAAGGATAGGGATTGGCTCTGTGATTTCCTTAGTCTACTGAGCTTCAGAGTGAGGAAACGCCCTCTGCCAGTGCAATTGCCAGTATTGGAGCCCAGGGCCTGAGGTTGTTTGCCTAGGCCACCATGTGCCAAAGGTAGGACTTCAAAGAGGGTCTTCCTGAGTCCATGCACCATGATATGTTTTCTCTCCATAAATGTGTGAAATCAATGTTAACAGTGGCAAGTTTGAAATGAAAGAAACAAAGACATTCCAAGGTCTAGTGGACTTGTTATCTTGGGAATAAACCAGTTTGCAATGTGAAGCACCAAAGGATGGAAGCCTTAAGGGTCCATACTTTCTTTTGTTTTGCTGGGCTTTTAGCTAATTAGTTATTGATGTCCCCTCCCCATGCTAGGATCTCTGCCTACCCCCATGCTTAGTAATGTCTTCTCCTTGGAGGTTCAGTCAGCGCATAGGTGGCACTTAAACCAGTACTCAATGGCTGTTATCTACAGACCTCCAAGACATACCCCTCTCTTTCCTCAGTGAGTTCAGTACCTGGTTCATAGTCTTTCTTGCATATTCCACTCTCATTGTCTGGCCCATTATTTCCTCATCTAGAAAATAGGTAGAAATTTGCCATGAAAATGGAATGCTAGGGTGGAGTCAAGATGGCCAAGTAGAAACAGGACCTCCCCACTGCTCTGGTTTCCTCCTTCCCCAATCCATGTAAAAAGGGGACTCTGAGCAAACTTTGGAGCTGCAGAACCCACAAAATGACACAGAGAAGCTAATCACCCAATGAGAACAGCCTGGCAGGCTGGCAGGAATCAGCCAGCACAGCCCCACACCAAGGCTTTAGCCCCAGGACAGGCCTGAACAGCTGTCAGACTGAGGGACTCCAGATCAGCAACAGCTGTGGCCGTTTCCAGATTTATCAACACAAAGATGCGAAGGACAAAGTGAGAGGTCAGTGCAGTCTGGACTTTGGGACCCAGGAAGTGGGAGTGCGTGGCTTTTGGCCCTGGGGCAAGAAACCTCTGAGACATGGGCACAGCCAGCCAGCACCATGTGGCAGCTTCACGTCCTGGCCTGCAGAGTGTAGGGAGACCAAGCACCAGTCTGAGGGGTAATTACACTTGCTTTAACCTGCTTGGATCTGGATTGTGGTCTAGGGTGGAGGTCCTGGGTTGTGTGACCAGCTTGCCAAAGCATGTGGAAGCCTCAGAGAGGGCACCCATCTAATACCTCCAGCATCTGAGTAAACCCCAGCGTTTGGGACGAAAGCTCCCCTGTCTGGTGGCAGAGTCTTACTGTGGCAAAAAGCCCAGGGGTCAAGTAACTGAGGGGTGACATGAGCAGACAAAGGAAACAAAGCAGACAGAAGATTCCAACATTACACTCCTATTTTGGGGACAAAAAGGAGCAAAGCATGAAACAGGAGGAGAACAGTGAAGTCGGAACTCCTGCAACAAAAGCTTCAAAGGAAAATACGAGCTGGTTACAGGCCATAGAGGACCTTAAGAAGCAGATAAGAGAAGTGGAGGAAAAACTGGGAAGAGAAATGAGAACAATGCAAGAAAATTATGAAATAAGAGTCAACAGCCTGACTGAGGAAAATAACACTTTAAAAAACAGACTGACTCAAATGGCAAAAGAGGCTCAAAAAGGCAATGAGGAGAAGAATGCCTTAAAAAGCCGAAATTGCCAGATGGAAAAAGAATCTCAAAAGCTCAATGAGGAGAATCATTGCTTCAGAATTAGATTGGAGCGAATGGAAGCTAATGACTTTATGAGAAATCAAGATGCTGTTAAACAGATCCAAACAAATGAAAGAATAGAAGGCAATGTGAAATATCTCATGGGAAAAACCACTGACCTGGAAAATAGATCCAGGAGACATCATTGAAAAATTATTGGACTACCTGAAAGCCATAATCAAAGTAAGAACCTAGAAATCATCCTCCAGGAAGTTCTCAAAGAAAACTGCCCTGATGTTTTAGAACCAGAGGGCAAAATAGAGGTTGAAAGAATCCACTGATCACCTCCTAAAAAAGATCCCAAAAAGAAAACTCCTAGGAATATTATAGCCAGGTACCGGAATTCCCAGATTAAGGAGAGAATATTACAAGCAGCCAGGAAGACACAATTTGAATATTGTGGAAACACAATCAGGATAACCCAGGATCTGGCAGCTTCTACACTGAGGGATTGAAGGGCTTGGAATATGATATTCCGGAGGGCAAAGGAGCTGGGATTAAAACCAAGAATCACCTAACCCAGCAAAACTGAGTATCATGTTTCAGGGGAAAACATGGTCATTCAGTGGAATAGAGGATTTTCAAGCATTCTTGCTGAAAAAACCAGAGTTGAATAGAAAATTTGACATTCAGATACAAGAAGCAAGAGAAGCATGAGAAGGTAAACAGGGAAAAGAAATGATAAGGATCTTATCAAAGTTGAACTATTAACATTCCTACATGGAAAAACAATAATTGTAACTTATGAAATTTTTCTCAGTAGTTGAAGGGAATAGAAATTATATATATATCAGGGTATATGGGTATATGGGCATATGAATACATATGTGAATGTGTGTATATATGTATATGTATATATGTTTACAGATATACATAGATAGAGGTCACAGGACCAATTTACTGGGAAGGGATGATACTTAAAAGGTGAAATTAAGAGGTGAGAGAGGAATATAATGAGAGGAGATGGGGAGAGACAGAATGGGGTAAACTATGTCATACAGAAGAGGCAAGGGAAAATGGTTACAATGGAGGGGAAGAATAGGAAGGCAAAAGGGGATGGGTCAACCTTACTCCCATTGAATTTGGCTTGAGGAGGGAATGAAATACACACTAAATAGGGTATCTCTCTCTCCAGGAGAGTAGGGGGGGGAGAAGGGGATGAGAAGGGTAATGATGGCAGGGAGGGCAGGCTGCAGGGGAGGGAAGTTGGAAGCACCCACTTTTGAAAAGTTTCTATTCTCAAAGTAGAGAATAGAACAAGTGGGAGATGGGATAGGAGGGAGGGAAATATAGTCAATCTTTTACAATATATCCACTATGGAAATGTTTTGCATTAGCCACACATGTACAACCTATACTGAACTGCTTATCTTCCCAGTAAGGATGGGTGACAAGGAAGGAAGGGAATGAATCTGGAATTGAAAGTTTTAAAATCAAATGTTAAAATATATATATATATATATATATATATATATATATATACTGTTATTAATACCATTTTACATGTAATTGGGAAATAAGATATACAGGCACTGAGGCATAGAGATCCACTGGAAAAGTCAAAAGGGGTATGGGAGAAAATATGGGAGAGAGCAGATTGGAGGGGATGTCCTGTGGGCCTGCGATTTTGGGGCAGTGGGTAGGGGGAAATGGGGAGAAAATGTGTAACTCCGAATCTGGCGGAAACGAATGATGTGAATCAGAAGGTAATAAAGCATTGGGAAAAAAATGAATGCTAAAAGGAGCATTCCCCCAAACTTTACTGTCGCTTTATATCTTCAGTTAACAGGGACGTCAGAAACACAGCAGCCAACTAGTATTTATTAAGCACCTACTATGTGCCAGGCTCTGTATTAAGTGCTGAGAATACAAAGAAAAAAATTTTTTAAACCGGTCCCTTCTCTAAAGAGGACGCGGCCAGCATGTACAACAAGCTCCAGACATGATAAATTACGGGTATTATCAAAGGAAAGGATCATTAAGGAGACTGCAAAGGACTTCTTGCAAAAGATAAAAATTTAGCTGAGATCTGAAGAAAGCTAGGGAGCCAGGAAACAGAGATGAGGAGGGAGAGCATTCCAGCCGTGGGGGACAGCCAGTGAAAAAGCTTGGTGTTGGAAGGTGGAGTATCTCGGATGTGGAGTACCAAGGAGGCTGGTGTACTGGATGGGATAGTATATAGAGGGCAGCAGGGCATAAGACACCTAGAAAGGTAGGAAGGGGCAGGCTCATGAAGGATTGTCACAATCCCAAAGAATCCTTTATGTTTGATCGTGGACTTTATTGGATAGGAGAGTGATAATAGGAGCCACAGAAAGTATTTCAAGGATCCCTTTAAAATATGAAATATTTGAAATATCGAATGTGACATATTTTACCAGAAGCATCAACAGTGGTTTTTCTGATAAGCTTTAACTTTCAGTTTTTTTCAATGTCAGTGTATTGACATAATGTGTAAGGCTCTTCTCCAGTCTTGCAGCTGAAAAAAATTGAAAGAAAGAATAAAATTATCATTTATTGTTATCATCATTATTATTTAACCGTAGCTTATTGTCATGACTGTCTCACCCAAGCCATCTTTCAGGAAGGGGTCTCTGGCCAAAAAGAATCTCCATGGAAATGTCATGAGTAGAATACCATTCTTTTGGATTACAACTGACATCTTTTTAAATATCCCAAGGAGAGTATGTTGAGCCAGCCACCTGTGTTTACACATAATTATAAGTCATTTTTAATCTTTTAGGATTTTTTGGCAGTATTAAATAGGGTCTGAACAGGGTCTTGCCATACTGGGAGCCTCTGGGCCAAACAAGGGGGAGGCATTGAGAAGAGAAAAAGGTCATTAGACTGAGCTCCTTGAGGGCCTTTCTTTGTACCCTCCCTTAGCACAGTGCCTGGTATACAGTAGGTGCTTAATGTTTGTTGACTTACTGAGCAAAAAAGGTCAAGTGTATGGATAAAGGGAAGTGTGCTTCAGAGAAGGCCTTTTTCACAGTGTGCCAATCTTGTTCATTTGGATTGAATGACTAAAAGAGAAAAAAAATAGAATGTGTTTGAGTAGTGACTTCCTTCCAAACTTTGTATTCTTTAGTTATTTGAATTGTTTTTTTTTAATGAAAAGAGTATGTCCCTTTGAGCCTGAAAATTAGCTGTTAACTTTGTAGCTTCAAGTGGCCCCTCTGGGAAGTTAGCTGAACTATCCAGGGCAGGAATTTTTTAGTTAGGAGCAGCTCTCACCATGAAGCCTACACTTTGGGCTTTTACCTTGACTTAGGTGCAAACTTGGCAGCTAACTGGTTTTCCTTCCCTATGGCTTCAACTTTAATTGCTTTGAGATTAATTTTACTTTGCAGTATATAGCACTGTGTACTGCCTTACCCTGGGAGCCAAATGTTTTTCTGTTTTTGCCTTACCAATTTTCAACTCCTGAATATAAAGTAATTACTTCTTTGCCCTTAGCTCATCCTGTGGTTTCTAGTCATTTCTTCCAAGTTCCTATGCCCCCCATTTCCCCCTTGAATATTTTCTTCTATTGAACATCTGCTTTCTCAATGTCCCTTGGAACTTTATATATCCTTATACATGCCCTCTTTGAACCTCTTTGGGATAATTCCTTAATTTTCCTAAACTCTCTACATGGCCATAACTTCATAGTCTATTATCTTTGTTGCCATCTGTTTGTTTTCTAAGTCTCCATTATCCCTATTCTTCCTCCGATTTCAATTAAGCAACACACACACACACACACACACACATTCTGTACACAGAACTCAACATACAAGGCCACCCTACCAACTGAAAAATCTCCACCTTCTATAGAATGCTGGGTTAAAAAAAACAGAAAGCCTTTGCTTTTGACTGTGTATTTATCTAGCAATTCCCTAAATTACTGAATTTCTTTTCATTGACATCATTCCATGATGTTATGAGTACTATTACCTACCACCATTAAGTCCCAATTAGAAGTGTTACTTTAGCCAGATTTTTGCAACTTTCTACTTACTTTCCATTACTAGACACCCTTTGGTCCACCTTATAGTGTACGGTTTGACAAATGTTGGTGCTATGCCCTCCTTTTTTCTGCCCAAAGAAAGGATGTAATCTCCTTCTTCTCTTATGAGTGAGCAGCTTTCTGTGTCTTGCTGTGTGTTTCTAGATTATGCTGGATAGATAGTTTTCCAAAGATTGACTCTGATTCTGGGGCTTGGGGGCGACTCTGCTTTCCATAGCTTGTTTATTATAGTTCTCCCTCCATTAGGTCACTTTGCTGAACTTGTTCACGAATTCAGATTTTTCTCCCCTGCTTAGTCTTTGACCAATAATACCAAAATTAAAAATGTTTTTCTGTTGCCCAGAGTTCTGTGGAAAGTACCATTTGTTATTACAAATGAAATGTGTATTCTTATGGATACATTTCTTTCATTTTGCAATTCATGACCACCTCCTTCTGGCCCTGCTCTTCTTAACTTGAAGTCCCACTAAGAGTAACACCCCAAAGGGGTCTGTGGATAGACCTCAGGAGTTCTGTGAACTTGAATGGGAAAAGCTACATCTTTATTTTCACTGACCTCTAAATAAAACTTAACATTTCCTTCCATTTTAATATACTCAACAAACATTATACTGAACAGGGGTCTGTGGACTTCCCCAGACTGCCAAAGGGGTTTGTAACACAAGAAAAGGTTAAGAACTACTCTAGCACCACCTGGACCTTCTCTCACATGTCCAGAAGACATTGAACCTCCTGGAGGAAGTCATAAAATATTCCTTGCTCTCCAGTGAAACTTCATCTCTCCCTTTGCTGCCATCACTCAGCTTCTCTTGCTTTGAAGTTCACTTAATTAAATTTTTTTTTATCATATTCAGATCTTTGGTGGCTTTTGTGTACTGGTCTCCAGGTCATTCTCCCTCCTTTCTTAAAGAGTTTAACATCTGGCTCATTGTTTTCCTCTCTTCCTCAGCTCATTCCCTTTTCCTAGGGTACTTCATTATTCAAAGGACACAATGTTATTTTGCAGAAGTCAGGTCTCAGTGAGTATAAATAAGTAGATGGAAGGAATATAAGAGGAGGAGATCCAGGATGAAGAGAAGTTCATTCATTATGTTATGGGAGTTCCAGAGGGCACAGTAAAAGCGTTGTGTAGAGTTGGAGTAGGGGTAGGGGTAGGTTATGGTCAAGGATGTTAAGGATGAAAGAGTCGGAGAAGGCAGGAGTAAATAGTTTATTCTTATAAACTAGTCAGTCCCTAAATATTTATTAAATGCCTACCATATACCAGGCACAGTCAAAAGAATTTCCCTGCCCTCAGAGAGCTTACAATATAATAGGGAAGACAAAAAGCAAACAAATATGTACAGACAAGTAATTAAGTGATGTGTAGACACATAAAATAACAAGTAGTGAGAGTTTACTGAGAGGCAGCTAGGTGGCACAGTGGATAGAGCGCTGGACCTGGAGTCCTGAGGAAAACATGGGTTCAAATCTGGCCTCTGACACTTACTAGCTGCGTGACCCTGGGCAAGTCACTTCCTCCTGTTTGCCTCAGTTTCCTCATCTATAAAATGAGCTGGACATGGAAATGGCAAATTAGTCCAGGATCTTTGCCAAGAAAATCCCCCCTGGGATCATGGTAATCAACGAAATGATGGCAACAGCAAGAGTTTACTAGCCATTTGGGGTAGGAGGAGGAAGAGGTTCTAAGGCTTCTATGAGCACTTTCTCATCGATGATTGTTTGAAGTAGGTAGTGCAGACCTTCTTATCCCCTCTTAACAAATGCTGATTTACCCAGAGTGTTTGAGGTAGGCTTTGAAACTCTCTCTACTGACTCTATGTACAGTGCTTTATGTACTATGCAGAATCCACATTCAGCTACCCCAGCCCCTGCCCTAGAGAAGCTTGGGGAATGATGAGAACCCAGGGAGAAAGAACAGTCAGTGATGGTTCTGACTGGCATAGTAATGGCAGTGCCATCAGCAGCAGAGCTGAGGAGATTGGAGTATGGGAGCATTTTCCTGTGAAATACTTCCTTGAGCCTCATTATTTTGTTTGCATGAGTCAGAAAGGGTTTTAAGTCCTGCCTCTGATACATACTGACTAGGCGACCCTGGACCAGTCCCGTAACCTTTCAGTGTCCCAGGCCACTCTCTAAGACTATCCCTTGCATAGGAGTTGTAGTTCTGCCTTGGTACAGGGAGTGTACTCACAGGACAGACCCTACAACAGTGATATCACAGGTGCAGAGCAAAAAGAGAGAAACAAAAAGTCTGTCATCAGTCATATGTTATTTTTATTCAGCAAGCATTTATGAAGTGCCTACTATGTGCCAATCACAGAGGATACAAAACAAAAAACAAAACGAGCAGTCGCTGCATTAAAGAAACCCACAATCCCCAAATAGCTTGCAGATTCCCTGGGACCAGGGATCATTTGCATCTAGTCTAGTCTGGGCACAGAGAAAATGCTCAAATGCTTTTTGGTCAATAATAAGAAGGGAGAGAGGGAGGGAGGGAGGGAGGAAGGAAGGAAGGAAAGGAAGGAAGGAAGGAAGGAAGGAAGGAAGAAAGAAAGAAAGAAAGAAAGAAAGAAAGAAAGAAAGAGAGAGAGAGAGAGAGAGAGAGAGAGAGAGAGAGAGAGAGAGAGA
>NW_027187307.1:7750338-7762466 GCF_028583685.1 Petaurus breviceps papuanus | reverse complement strand
AGAGAGAGAGAGAGAGAGAGAGAGAGAGAGAGAGAGAGAGAGAGAGAGACAGAGAGAGAGAGAGAGAGAGAGAGACAGAGAGACAGAGAGAGAGAGAGAGAGAGAGAGAGAGAGAGAAAGAAAGAAAGAGAGAGAGAAAGAAAGAAAGAAAGGAAGAAAAAGAGGTCCATAGTCTGGGCATATCCAGGAGGAGCTAAGATCCTCAGCACCCTATTTTTTCATCACAAATTTCTCCTCTCCTCATCCTTTGTTCTAGGAACTATCATCACATGAACACTCCCATTGCTTCTGCTCAGGGCCTGTGGACAAACCTGTATTCTTGGACTGACTACTCCTTGGAACTTCCCAGACCCAAACACTCTTTCCTGGACATTTCTATCTAAACTGTAAGCTCCTTGAAGGCAGGACCTTTCTCTCTTTTATATTTGTATCTCCAACTTTTAGCACATAGTTCCTGTTAGGTGCTTAAGTCATTCAGAGTTTTCTGTAACATAAAATAGTTAAGTTTCTTAGGAAGTTTTAATTCTTCAGTTTATTATGCCATGGAACTATCCTGGTAAAATAAGTCAAGTATCTTCAGGCAGTGGTTGATTTAAATGCAAAAACATTTACTAAATTTTCACTGTAATACAACCAAAAACTCTGAAGTCCCTGGCTTTAAGCAGAAACAATTTGAACCATGCACTTCGATCAGTGTAATCACATATCTCAGAAACTATTATTCAGTTACTGAATTGTGTTGAAATACCTTTCAAATTACTGATGGTGCATACATTTAGAAACTTTGATCACTTGCCATCTTGTTTCAAAGAGGCAAACTGAACCACAAATTAAACTTATCTCGCTCTCCTTTAGTGAAGTTATAAATGTCATCAAAAACAGTCAACTTCTTCTAAAGTTATTATAGAATAAATGAGAAAAAAGAAGTGCCTTCTCTCAATACATTATTTATATTTTGTGAGAACATAAATATGGGGCAGATTTCTCTCTCACTCTGCTCTATCTCTTTCTCTTATTCTCTCTTCTGCCTCTTTTCTCTGTTCCCCCCTCGCTCTCCCTCTCTGCCTCCCTCCCTCTCTCTCATTTTCTCTTCTCTTTTCCTCTCTCTTCTCTTTTTTAACTTCCTCACTTTATTCCCTCCTCTCTCTCTCTCTCTCTCTCTCTCTCTCTCTCTCTCTCTCTTTCTTTCTCTCTCTCTCTGCTTTCTCCATTACTCTCCATTATTCTCTCTTTCCCACTCTCTCTTTTTGTCTGTCACCTACAGAGAACTTTTTGACATTCATTACTATAGATGTTTGTCAAGAAAAAACTCAAGTAAAATAATTTATTTTAAATTCATCTCATATTGTAATGATAATTTTCAATAAGAAGTTTAATAAGTAACTTTAAAAAGTCAGCCCTTGCTTTCTGATGAAAAATAGATGATCAGTGGTTTAAAATAGATCTGTAATGTTCATATTTTTCAAAAATTCTCCATCGCTTGACCCTGCATAGCTGCTGAAGGTCTATTTCCACGGTTCATTTTCCCTGTGTTTGTCAAAGGGAGATTGGACATTCGGTTTCTTCCCCTTTATTCTTCCCTGGGGAACTCTTTGTTGTCATTAATTCCAAAGACCTGTCTTTGAATAAACAATACTGGCATTTCCATTTATTGTACTCATCTGTAAAATGAAGGGTTTGGAGTAGATGACTCGAAGTTCTTTTCAAGCTCTAACCTTTTCTTACTGTCTTGTGTCTTTTTAACAAGTGTAACATCTTCAAGAAGTGTCAAAGTTCAAATGGAGGACATAATCAGAAATAGTCCATCTTATTTTAGGCCTGTTAGGGAAGGTATTCTTCTCTGATCTGAGACAGTGTATTCCAATCTTATTATCCTTCCAAATGGAAGGAATCATTGACAGTCACTAAGGTGAGAGATTTCCCCAGCAGCAGAACAAACTGCCTGGAGTGGTCTGGGCTCCCTGGCCCTGAAGGTCTTCAAGCAGAGTTTTGGGAGGACTTGCTGACTATGAGGTAGAAGGGATTTTCATTCCGGTTTAAATTGGGCTCCATAGCTTTTACACTGGGTTGGTTCCTTCCAAGTTGGAGATGCTTTCAGTTCTTTGATTCAGTCCAGCAAGCTGGTATTAAGCAAATGACTGTGTAGATGGCAGTATGCTAGGATCGAAAGACATCATCCTTCCCTTCAAGGAACTCACTGTGTAAGTCAGTCAGTAAACATGTGCTCCACACTGTGCTAAGCCCAGAGGATACGAAGAGAAGCCTTGAGGACCTCACAACAAGCAAACAAGCTATGGACCGGATTAACAGGAAATAATGGACCAAATTGAGAGGGGCCAGAAAAGTCTTCCTTCAAAAAATGGGATTTTAGATGGAACTAAGTAGTCAGAGGTGAGGAGAGAGAGCATTCTAGGCATTGGAGACAGCCAGAGGGAATGTGTGGACCTGAGAGATAAAGCGTCCTGTTCGAAAAACAGCCAGGAAGCCAGAGTCACTAGATGGAAGAATACTTGTTCGGGAGGAAGGGGTGTGTGAAGGCATCCTATAGCAAGGGAACCTGCATGAGCAAAGGCTAGGGAACTTGGGATTTTCTTAACATGTCCCAGTGACAGCAAATAAGGCCCAGCAATAGCAGAGGCTTGTAATGGTGAAATGCTGAAAGATACAGGTGACCTTGAATACAGGCTTCAGAATGTGGATTTTATTACTAAATAAAGGTTTGGTTTTACTTTTGGTCCTAGAGGTGATGGGGAGCCCCTGGAGCTTATTGAGTGGGAGGGAGGGGTGGTGATGACATGATCTGACTTGTACTTTAGGAAAATAGCTTTGGTGGCTTAAAGTAGGATGGACTAGACTGAGGGAGCCTACAGGCAGGCAGATGCACCAGCAGGCTGCTGCAATAGTCCAAACATGAAGGGATGAGGGCCTCAGTAAGGAGTAAAGCCACTTAATCATGTGAGACAGCAGTGAAAGAGGAGATGGTAGCAGAAGGCATTTGAGTGCTAGGAAAGAAGAAGGGAGGAGCAGGAGCTTGTGATGAATGGCCTCAGGTTTTTTTTTTTTCTGTAAAATGTGACACAGGGTTCTGAACTGAGAGGGTGAGGGGAGAGGAAGCCATGGGAGGCTTGAAGAAGAATGAAAAGGGTTGGAAGAGTGGGGTAATGGAGAGTGGGTTGATAAAAGAGGTAGAGGAAGATTGCCTAGCAGCAGTGAGGACCCAGCAGAAGCTGGCTAACATAAATTTGTAGTGGACCCAGTCAGAGCAGTTGCATGATTTTCTCCATCTTCATTCAGCACCATGTGGGATAAACAACATGCAAATAATTGTGTTTGTGGAGTGTACAGGTGACCAGTGAATGGTATCCTCCCACGTTTTCCTTCCTATCTCCTTTGTCTCTGGAATTGTAATCAATCAATTGTAACACTCTCACAGAAACGAGCTCATTTAAATTTAGGGGCAACATAATAGTCCCTCTGGTCCCTGTGTTTCTCTCTGTAGCTTAAGGAATTTTATAGCAAATAAAAAGTTAAGAGTATAATCACATCGATCAGAGCCCCCAGTTAGGAAAACTCCTAACACTTAGGAAGAGGTTTGTCTCTTTGACTTAATTTAAATTAGAACTTCTTAACCTGGAGTCCATGCGCTTGATTTTTTAATTGATCTCTGTAGCTCGATAGGACTGGCTACCTTTGTAATCCTATGTATTTTTTAATATACTTAGAAACATTATCATGTGCAGGGGTGCAGGGGCTTTACCAGACTGCCAGATGAGACCAGGACACAAAAATGTTTAAGAACCCCTGATTATCATTTATATTTATCTCCATTTAATTCCTGGCCTCTCTGTGGCTGAAGCAGAATTCAGAGTCCTCAAATTGTTTGGGTGAAAAAGGCAAGCAGCTTCTGTTACAGTGTCAGTGCAAAGAGAGGCAAAATGAGGGGAGAGGGGGACCTAGAAAAAGCCCAGCCCTGTTCTGGTAACTTCCCTCCATCCCTGAAGAGGTGGGCTGCTTTGCTCCTGGGGCCCAGTGGCTCTCCTCAATCTTTCTCTTCCATTTTTGCCACAGCTAGCTGCCTTTTCTTTCTCCTTTTACCTTTTACTTCTATTCCACCAATTTCTCGCCTGAAATGCATCAGCTCTTGAGCTTCTCACATCTTCCTCTCCACTGCCAGATTCTCAGATTCACAGGTTCAAAACTGGACTGTAGTTTTATACAAAACCACATCGAGTCTCCCTTGCCAATACCAACACACTTACTTTGTTGCGTCATATCACTTTATCCAAAGGTTTTCAAAGATTTCTAAATAAAATCAAAGACTTTTCACATCTAATATAAACCATTTTAAAAATTAAATTTATTTTTTATTTTTTTACTCGGTAAAAAATGTCTGCCTTCTCTCTTTCTCTCCCTCTCCAGTTGAGAATAAATGAAAAGTAAAATTCCTTCTACAAATGTATATAGTCCAGTGAAACAGATTTCCACAATGGCCATTGGATGTCCAAAAGGATGAGGTGGGGGGAGAGAGATTGAGATTCTGTGCCCTCTGAATCCTTCACCTCTCCTTCAGGAGGTAGACATTATGCTTCTTCATTAGTCCTCTGGATTCATGGTTGGTCATTACACTGATCTGACTGCATAAAAGGGAGTAGAAGAAGACTGGAAAGGTAATAAAGGGTCAGGTTGTGAAGGTCTTTAAAAACCAAACAAAAGATTTTCTCTTTGACCCTGGAGTTAATAGGGAGCTCCTAACTTTATTGAAGGAAGAGGCTGACATCGTCATTCCTGCTCTTTTAGGAAAATCATTTTGGCAGCTGAGTGGAGAGAGAACTGAGGCTGGGAGACTAATTAGAAGTAGGCCAGAACTGGAGTGAAGTTGTATGGGGGGATAGAAGGGGATGGATATGAGCAGGATGTTGTGAAGGTTGAAATAATAAGAGTTAACAACTGATTAGCTCTGAGAGGCGAGTAAGGAATCCCTGTTTTGGGGTCATCCCATCATGCAATAACATTGAATCAGCCTTGGTACTCTCTCATTTCATCAGTATCATCCTTTTTCTCTCTCTGACCGGAGAGCAGAGATGTGTGAACTCCAAAGTGTATTTTAAAGAGAGGACCCAGCACAATCTTCCCCCCATTTCCCACTAGCTGTCCTGCCTTAGGATTTCTCTGGACTTCTCCAACGTGCCCCTCCAGCCAGCTCCCACCATACTTGTAGCTTTTTTGTGTATGTTGTCTTCTCCTACTGGACTGTAAGTTCCTTTAGGGCAAAGACTGACTTACTTTTTATTGGCATTTGTATCCCCAGCACTTAGCATAGTGCCTGGCACATAGTAGGCACTTAATAAAGGTTTATTGACTGAGAAGTCAGTGGTGACATCCTTGAGCCTCCATGACTTTAAAATTGGCTATGTTCTCAACAGTAACAGGAAGTTAGGAAGAGAGTTCAGAGAGCAGAGTAAGGTGTAGTATTTGGACACACTGAGTTTGAGTAGCTTGAGATACCTAAAAAGCAGTTGGGGATATGGGATTGGAGCTCAGAAGAGAGAGAGTAGGGCCGGATACAGAGTAGGAACAGAGAAGCTGAAGGCTTTGACGAAACAAGAATTGCAGTGGAACAAAGGAAGGAGTTAAAGAATTGCTAATAATATCTAGTTGAAATGGCTAGCCACAGGCAGGATTGAGAAGGGAGAAAAGGAAGATCCTCTCAAGGGTGATCAACTTGAAGAACAAAGAGAGGTGGAAAGACTGGAGGTTTGTCAGGAGGGGTGAAGGGGGTGAGGAAGGGGAAGAAGAGGAGGTTATCATGATCAGATACAAGGATTACAGAGCTCTGGATGATAGAGGTGAAACAATTATGAGTGATTGCCACATGCCCTGTGTGGGGCTGAGGTAAAATGAAGATGGAAGTTATGGGAGTTGTGGAAATGTCCTAGGAGGCCAGGGCATCAAGCTATAAGTTGGAGTGAATGAGAGCAGGACTGAATGCAGAGAATGACTGGGAGCCAGGTTCTGAATGCCTTGAGAGATCATGTAGAGCCTGGTAGGTGACCAAAGCAGGTTGGACTGCATGATGGATATGGAGGTGTAATATCTACCCTCAAAGAGCACTAGAGTTTCTGAATGATGGTGGAAAAAGGACCTCGCTAGAGGGGAATCTCTTACCACCTATGGCCATTCCAGAGTGCTTAGATGTAGACTAAGTAGACTAAGATTAGACACAAGTAGACTGTGGATGGGTAAGGCTGAGGGAGGCAGCTAAGAATAAGAGGGGAACAGAAAGGCAGAAAGACACACAGACCTTGTGTCCAAATATGACTTTCTACAAACAGATTCACCCACCTCTTTTCTGTGCAGCTTCTCCTTCCATCAGAGCCCTGCATGGGTCACAGCTAGTTAGTGGAGAAGTGGCCGCATGTCTTTTGGGAATACCACAGTACAGGAGAGTTGATGATCATTTAAACTGAAAAATTAAAGATTCCAGGCACCATTGAGACTTTTTGCTTTCCATTGTCCAATATAATAAGAGGTTAAAAGAGGAAAAACTGTTGAAAATGTGCTTGAGATATTTTCCTGTGTAATGAAAAGACTCTCTAATGTATATCTTTCTTAGCCCCAAGATTTAGACAATTAAAAATTCTTTTCCCAGGGGCGTGGGGGTGGGGGTGGGGGAGACAAATGGTTTCTGGCTGCCATCTCCCTGTTTAGGGTGGCTTCATTATTCAAATAATGTTGGTTGCCTTTTCCTCCTAATGTCAGCCTTATGGAATGGGCAAAAGGGAAGGGTTAAGGCAAAATCACATTGAAATGTGTTTTGCAAACAGTGTCTTTGCAGAGTGTAGCTGATGACAGTTGAATGCTTGACATATTAATACAATCAGTATTTAACCTTGTGTAACTGCCTCCTCAAATAACTCGGTCTGCATTGATTGCATTAAGGGAGGCCGGTGCTTTCTCGCGTTGGAACATCTTAGAAGAATCTTTGTAGAAAGCTAGCTGATCAGCTGGTGTTTATTTGCATCCTAGGCTATCATCAATAATACAAAAGCTCGGGTCTTCAAGTTGAAAGGAGGATTTTTTCTTAACAGTATCTAATAAACAAAGGAGTCCCTCTGGTAATGCGAAACCACTATTTTACCCTATTTGTAAAAAGAGATCCATGTCTGGAAATTAAGGGGATTATGCAGATCTGACCCCTCATGCCTCTTCATTTTTTCCCTCTGAAATGCCTCAAGATTAATTCTTGTTTTCTCTCTTCCTCCAGAGGGTGAGACAGGTGTGATGGATAATTTGCTGGAGGCCCTGCAATCAGGTGCAATCTTCCGAGATCGAAGGAAGCGGATCCAGAGGAATCCAGGTAAGTGCCAGCCCAGGCGCCGTGGCCTAGTACGGGCTTCTCCCCAGAGTGGTGGAGAGCGCGTCCCGTCTGCTCGAAGCCGGCGGCCTTGCCACTGAAAGCTTCGCAGGCAGCGACCATGAGATCTGGAGCTTCCAAAAAGCCCCAGGCCATCCTGCATGTTTTAAATTGTCGTCATTTTCTGAGAGTCTAGCTTGATGACAAGTGCAGTGTGCAATTAAGTGGCATGTGCCATAGAGATGTCACCATAGAGTTTGGCAGCCGAGGGGGCTGCCATCCTATGCTGATGTTTTAGGGGCTCATTCCTTTGGTAACACACCTTTCAACTTCCAGCTATCCAGGGAGCTATGCAGGTAAGCTCAGAGGCCAGAAAATCCTCCCCCGTTTGCTATCTGGCTTTGTGATCTGTTTCTGGTCTGATGTTGGAATGGGGATGTATGGGGCTATACCGGGAGCTTTTGAATGGGGGATGTGTGGGGATCAGTGTGGGTGTACCAAGAGCTAGGCACACCTGAAGGTCCACTTTAAAGACTGGAAGAAGGCTCCCCCTTTTCCTTTCTCTAGTTCCTGGTGGAAAGGGACTTTGGGAGCTCACCAGCCATGAACCCAGAGGCTCTGCTGAGCTGCCTTGCCTTCTCTTTGCTGAATTAGCTAAAGAATACCCCAGCACTTGGATAGAAAAAGGCTTCCTTCTGGCTTCCCAGCTGCACAAAGTGTGACAAAGAGTGAACAACGTCACCTGCTTTACTTCCTAATTAGGCCTGCTCGGACAGACCACGTGTCCAGTAATACATTTTTAGATATTGGCACATTGGCTGCAGATGAGTTAGAGACAACGGCATGTCAGCAAGAGAGAAAGCAGGAAATATTAAAGCAATTTGATTCTGTTGAACAAAATTAGCTGCCAAGTACAACTGCCCACAGGAACCCACCTAAAGCAGGAAGGAACAGGTGATGGGTTGGATACAACGGCTTGATAATAAAGATCAGGGCAAGCGGAAGTGGCCATTCTGTTGCTCATCCTTTCTGCCATTAGTTTTCTGTCAAATTACATTGGACTTTCTAGTCACGGCATGCTTGCAGCGGAATAGACGCTATGCAGGATACACCCCAAATGGGCTTTTTTTTCCTATTTGAAGTACATTCTCTTGAAAGAAGGTATTAGAATAATTTAGCTTTCTCTTGTCTGAGGTTTCCTGAGTTCTTAAAATTTATTTTAAGTGTTGATGGGAAATTATTTGCCCAAGGGTACCTATGAATCTGCTTCCCTGCTAATTGGGTTAGTTTCCCAGAGAAGATTAGTTCTGAGATAAGTTTGGATTGAGGGAAGATGAGTGCTTTGGCAGGTTGGAAAGGCATGGAGATAAGAGACAGGAGAAGGTAGTAAGGGAAATTAAATGGTGTCTTGGAATGTACAAATTAATTTTGTTCCCTTCCACGCTTAGTAATAGTACCTTAGCTCTTCAGCTGTTTCCTGAACCATCATAGTAGAAACACAGAGAAAAAGAGAGTGAAAATAATTTCAGTACCAACCCAGCTTCACCTCATAGAAGGAAACTTCTCTTATATTTTCAGAACTTATTTGTTAATGGGCTAAGGCCATTTGAAAATGAGAGAGAAGGCAGACAGAGACAGAGAGAGATGGGGTGCACAAATAGAGGGCATTAGCCCAGGCAAGGAGAAGTCACCTTCTCTTCTCAGTCTGGAGCAAAGGAAGAGAGCATAAGTTAAGATGTGGAAGATATAGAGAGGTATGGGGATAGAGAGAGAGGGAGAACTGAGAACCCTCCTGAAAGAGAATGGTGATGTGTTCTTTGAAGTGGGAGGCAAGGTCATGTGCTGGACTGAGAGGCACATGGGGCCTTTGGGGTTCGAAAACACTGACTCCTGATCATCTCCATTTTGTTGGTAAGTGTTCTACAACCTCCCTTGGTGATTGGCCCTCCTACTATTTCTTTGTGTCTCCAGTCTCATAGGTGGAGTCTTTGTTGCTGTTGGATTGCTTTAGCCTGGTGCCTTTTTAGCTCTTGATAACTCAGCTACTTTGACCACATCTAGATTCTTAAGTGCAGTTCTAATCACTTTTTAAGGAGCAGTAACACTGTGAAGAAAAGAAAATGAAACAAAGAGTAAGTGGGGAGATCTGAATTCAAATCCCATCTTAGCTCCTATTTCTGTAACTCTAGGGAAGTCACTTAACCTCTCTGTGCCTCAGTGTCTTCATTTGTATTATGAGGGAGCTGGCCTTGATAACCGCTATGGTTGGTTCCAGTCCTGTATCTGGGATCCTTTGATCTGAAAATTTCCCTAAGAGAACCCCAAGGGACAGCTAAGAAGACAATTGCATTTATAGCATGGAAAAAAAGAAAATTTTACAGATACAGTATGTGTGAGTATACATATATATACATGTATGTATGTGTGTATATATACACACACATATCAGCAAGATTACAGTACAAGTAAAAAAGATATAATTTTGTACTTCAGAAGAGACAGTCAAGAAACAATGTGAGGCAGCAAAGAAAAGAAAAATTAGAGGCTTGGGATTTGGGGAGACGTATTAGGTAGATAATGGTGCTCCTTGCTTCACTGAAACCATGAAGCATGTGCCCTAATTCCAACCCAACCTAGTGTATAAAAGGTAACTAATGTGAGGAAAACGTTTTTCACATGCTCCCCCCGCCCCGAAAAAAAAACAATTATGAAGATAAATTTGAACATTCTTATTTTGAGAAATAGCTAAGGCCTAAGGAAAATGTTTCCTTTTGAATGGAACCCTTTTGAAATTGAGTCTGCTTGTCTTCCTTTTTTCTAGCTCCCTTTAAACTGATTCCATAATTTTCTTGGTGACCTCTAAAGCACTCCTTTTATAGTAGCCTTCATTTCCTTGGCATCTTCAAAGTAGATTCTATGTTAAAAAAAAAAATGATTTGAATGATTATTTTCTGTGTGTAATGGTCTAGTGTCATTCAGAGAGAATGGAATGCATTCAACTAGAAATTTCTTTCATTTGTAAATGAATGTCCATCTTTTCAATAATGACTAGTTCATGTAGTCCCTGCAGCAACCGTCATTTGGTCCTAAAGTTGCAATAATGAAGTTTTCTCTTAGGATTTGGGTCACTTAAATCTGAAAAAATTGATCACCTGATTTAATATTACAATATGAGGGACTTTGTGGTATATAGAGAGGCTGAGCTAGGCTTGAAGCCAGCTGAACATAGGTTCAAGTCCTCCCTTACCCCTGACATGTTTGACCACAGACCTGGAATGTACTTCATAAAAACCTCCTTGAATCTCTTGTTTTGAAGCTCTATCTTCTCCTTGCGGTCTTTCCTGATCTCTGCCAGCTGCTGTAGTCTCTTCTTTCCCTCAACCCATTACCTTGTATTTATTTTGTGTATATGTGTATAGGTGTGTTGCATCACCCTCTAGAATGGAAACTTGAGGGCAAGGACTGCTTCTTTTTCACTTTTTATTCCTAGCACTGGAACCTGGCGTGTAGTAGGTCCATAATAAATGCTTGTTGATTGATTGGTTGGTTTAACCTTTATGTTGTAGGCAACTTTCTAAGAATCTGTTACCAATTGCCAGCCTACATCGGTGGAGGAGTTTCCTATACCAGGAGTTCTACCCCCTCTCCACCAAAAAACAATTAGAACCAAATTAAATGAGGTAAAGATGGATGAAGTTCTTGGCAAATCTTCAAACTCTCTATAAATCTTGATCATCATCGTCAGCATTATTATTGCAATCATGTCTGTACACACAAAATGTCCAAGCTGTGTGTTTAAACCAGTGACTGAATTCAGCTTCAGTGATCAGTCAAGGCAGTTGAATGACCCTAGGCTCATAGAATCTGAGAATTGGAATAGACCTTTGCTCTCATTTTGTCCAAGCCCTATCTAGGACCATTTACAGCATCTTAGATAAATGGTCATCAAAAACTCTGCTTGCCTTACAACTCAGTTCAATTGAACACACATTTATTAAGGAACAGCATCCCCTCCTGTTTATAGGAAACTAAGTCATCATGGGAACGATGGTCCTCTGTTGCACTTTTCTTGGCTCAGTTGTATTTTATTGTATTGTGGGTAGGTAGGGATGAACCTGATCCTCAACAGTTACGCTCAGGAAGAGGCTGGCAAATTTATAGGCAAGCTGCATTGTAGACACATGTTGGAAACTCAGAAATTATTTTCCCTTTAAAACAGTGGCAGTTTGACCCGAAGGGTTGGACCTCAAAAGTTTTTTTTTTCATATACAGTTAAAAGTAATAGAAAATACTCTGGTAATGTGAGCAATTTTTAAAATGAGAAATATCTATTTGTTTATGTGTAAAATGTCTCTTTTAAATGTACATTGAAAACTGGTGTTTAAGAAGGTTTAATTAGAAGATCAGGATGTAAATGGAGACTGGAGAAATATCCCTACTCATGGTCCATGGCACCTTCAGAATTCTTAAAGCCCACTGAAATGTAAACATCTGGAAGGCAAGAACTGCTTTGACTTTTGCATTGTGCCCTCTGACCCAACATGGTGCAGGGAACTGAGTACAAGGGCAGGGGAATAAACATTTCTATATTTACCCCTATGTGCTAAGCACTTTGGAGAGTCATCAGTTTAATAGCTGCTTTTTTGATTGATTGTTGGTGCTGCTCACTCTAAAACCAATGGCCTGCCTCCTCGGATGTCCAGGCAGCACCAATGACCTGCCTCCTTGGATGTCCAGGCAGCACCAATGGCCTGCCTCCTCGGATGTCCAGGCA
>NW_027187307.1:7594742-7750328 GCF_028583685.1 Petaurus breviceps papuanus | reverse complement strand
TGTCCAGGCAGCACCAATGGCCTGCCTCCTCGGATGTCCAGGCAGCAGTAGCACTAGTCTTAGATGACAGTTTGTGATCAGGAGGTACTTTCTTTGATTCCCAAGTGGAAGAAAGAGTGATCTTGAGGTAGCAGTTTATGGTTCAAAAGAGAGAAAAAAAGAAGGGAGTGTTAAAGAGGCTATAGCAAAGAGATTGTTTTGGGCTAAATCAATTGAGCTATAAGCAGGAAAAGACAAAGGAAAGGGGAGAAGCATGGTCAGGTGATTGCTTTCCAAATAAAAAATCAGTAAGCCCAATTGGTCAACTTTGTCACATACACAATTGATAACACTTTTGATCACAGTATAGGCTTGGCACTTTTTATGATCAGATTGTGAACACTGTTGTGCACATAGTAGAAGATACATGGAGCTGGAAGGGACCTCAGAGACCTTCTCCTCCTATTCCTCCATTTGGATGGATGAGGATACAGCAGCAGGGAAAGGTTAGATGATATGTCTCCAGTTACCTGGTAAACACTCGAGTTAGGGTTTGAACCTAGGTCCTTTGCTTTCAAAATCAGCACCCTTTTCACGCTCATGTAGCCCTCTTGCTACTAGATTAGACTGAACATCCTAATATGGGCTAGCATTCAGGCATTTGCCCCAAGAGTTGTTGTTTCTTTAGCCTGTGATTCGCCAACTTTTGTGACTTATGTCTATTTTTACATATTTGCTTACTGACTTGATTCATCCAGTTACCATTTGCCAAAATGTTGGAACTTCTGAGGCATTTCCATGGTTTAGAGGGGAAGGGTCAGTGTGACGATATATTTTTAATTTAGGAATGCCCTGAACAATCTGTATCTATGTATGAACCCCCTGAGGAGATGAAAGAAAATGGTTGGTGAAGATATTGCTGTGGAGACAGTTCTTCATGTTGACCCTCGGGGGTTCCAGGAGAAATCGGTTACTGTCTAGAATGAGGTTGAGAGGCTACAGTTCATCTGGAGGGAAAAGAAGCCCTGTGCAACTAGCAATTTATATGTATGGGACTGTCCTGGGAATGTCAGGATGTTAGAATTGTCATTCCTGTTGCCCAACTTTCTTTATGATCTTATTTGATTTTGCCTGCTTAGCCTTGAGCACACTTTTGTTTTCATTGTTACATACTATGAATTGGCAGGATTCTTCTGTTTGATTTCCCTTTCTCTGATAATTTCACACTAAACTTTATAGAATCTCTTTCTCTTTTTTCATTTGTTTGATAGTTTTTGTTTGGACTTTTTATTTTTTAGCTTTCCTTTCCATCTCCTTTCTTGAGGGCATTTTAATTTTAGAGGGATATGTATACATGCTGATTAATAAGAGCTAGGTTGGTATATCAAAGAAGCAAGAAAAGTGAACATTTGAATAAGCTCTCTTCTTGATCACATTCTTTGACAACAGCTGGGGGAAAACTGAACACAGACCATGTTATGCCCTGTTTATATGCAGAATTGTTCTAAGCAAGTGCTGATGGTGTTCTGTATAGAAATTTCCATCACTTTTGCTTGTCTTGTCTCCAGCACAATCTAATCAGCTCAGCTGCCCATGTCTTCACTGGTGATCTCTGCAGGACAGCAGGCAATAAGGTCAGTTTCAGTTGACTCTTGTAGGAACATGAATTTAGCAGACTCCCTTTTGATATTGGCATATGGAGTAAGGTTAGGACGAGCAATTATTATGCAGCAATAACTCTCTTGGTGGTTTTCATTCCATATCTAAACTTCCTAGCCATGCGAATGTTGGTGACTTAATTCACACAACCACCTTCTTAGTTATGACTCAGCAATAGAGACTTAGTCCATGTATACATCTCATAGATGATTTTGGTTTGGGGTAAAATGGATGGAGTGGAAATGGATGTGGAAAACCTATGTTTTCATGGGCATAGGAAGTGCCTCTGTTAACGTAGATTGGCACCTCCCCTGCAACTTGTAGCCTTTGAGAGTTGCCTGGGGGCACTGCAGTTGTGTGCCATGCTCACTGTGGGCCCCACAGCATTTCAGTGTGCAATAGAGGTACCCATGTCTTCCTGAATGTGCAGCCAGCTGGCCTCTGTCCCCACTGGAACCCTCCCTCTCTGATCGAAGATCTGAACTTAATCTGAGTATGACTTGGTTAGAATACTGTATAACACATGTGGCAGAAGCCAGCAGACATCCATCATATCATAAGGGACTTAAAGTTCCCTTTTCTGGGTTACTTGCTGTTCACCGTCTCAGCCTCGGTTCTCTCTATGGCCAGTGACCAGCTTCTATGTGTCTTCTTAAGCAAGGATGACAAAACATTCTTGATTCCCTCAATCACCTACCGTGTTTCCCCAATAATAAGACCTATCCCTAAAATAAGCCCTCCCCTTACTGTGTAAGATTCCTCTAAAATAAGCCCTCCCCCGAAAATAAGCTCTATTGAGATTGCTACTGTAGTGAAGGTGATCCCCTGCGCTATCACCCTCTGTATGCACCGCCACCCCCTGAAACGCACACCGCGCTCCGAGCTGCATCCAATCAGAGCTGCAGCAGTGAGCGCGTCATCCTGTTCTTCCCCAGTGATTTGCTTATTGAATAAAGGTACATTTTTTTGTTCACATTTACCTGTTTATTAAAATTGCTGTCAATGTTCATTAAAATAAGCCCTCCCCTGAAAATAAGCCCTCTGGTGTTTTTCTGTCCAAAAAATATAATAAGACAGTGTCTTATTATCGGGGAAACACGGTAAGTATATGCTCAGCCATTACAAATTCAGTCAATCAAGGAGCATTTAAGTACCTACTTTTTACCAGTGACTACTCTAGGCACTGGGGATACAAAAATGAAAAAAAGAAACATTCCCTGACCTCCCAGAGCTCATATAGAAAGGAAGAAGGAGGAGTGAGAACATTCACATATATAAGTATGTGTAAAATAAATACAAGGGCGTTTGGATTTTTGGTTGGGGATACGGGGTGGGAGTAGAGGAGTCAGTTAAGACCTCCCTGGGGAAAGTGGTATTCGAGGTAGGCATTCTAAGAGGTGGAGATGAAGAGTAGAAAACCCTCTGGGGAGACAGGAGATGGGATTGCTTGGACAGGAAATGAAGACAAGGAATTTGTAATAAGCCTGCAGATGGATGTCAGTTGGGGCCAGGTTGTGAAGGGCTCGAAATGCCAAGCTCATGAGTTTGTATTTGATCCTGGAGGTCATGGGGAAGTAATGGGTTACTAAGAGCAGCTGTCTGGTCCAAGCCAAGCCAGAAAAGCGTCCTTCACTCTGCCATAGCTGACAAGTGATTGGCCAGGCTTCCACTCTGGGGCAGCTCCAGTTGTTAGAAGGTTTTTCCTGGCATCAAGATGTGTATATCTATCTGTAGACTGAGAGGTTCAAGCTTTGAGAAGAAACAGATCCCAGATGAAAGCGCAGGCACAAGGGCAGACACCTGGGACACTGGAAAGAGGCTACATTTGGAACCAAAAGATCTCAGCTCAAATCCCAGCTCTGGTCCCTTCCTGAATGATATCAGGCGGGTCATTTTGGCTCCTGGGGTCTCAGTTTCCTTCTCTTTAAAATAAGGGGGTTGAACTGGGTGAGTTCCAAGAGCCTTCCCGCTGCAAATCTATGCTAATAAGTAGAAAGGGTGGCCCGGGCATGGAGGAAGTCCTCCCCTTCCTCTGCTTCCAGTTGCAGGGGAGAAGAGTGGTGAAGATGGGGTTTGTGGGGTGGTGAGCCCTTTTCCTTTAGGGGAGCTTTTCCATCACACTGAGCTTTGTATATAGAGAGGGTGCTGAAAAATCTGGGAACTTGAATTGTGCTGCACCCTAAGTAGAATTGTGCTGGAGCAGAGTTCATTTTCGGGGTACTTTTCGCATCCCATATGCTCCCTCCACCTGACCTTTCCATTCGGTGCCGCCTCGATTGACAGGGGAAGAAGAATGTCAGATGGATAGAAACTCTCTCGCCTCGGTCGATGCTGTGACTCTCCTTCTTATGGCTTTCGTGCATATGTTTGACTGTTGCCTCTTGCCATTCTGAGCTCAAGTCACATTTTGTTCCACCCCGACAGAGCTGCTCTGAGTGCAAAGCTCCTAATTACTTACTGGGGGAAATAAAAAGAAGTCATGCAATAGCAATAACGATGATAATAATGCTCTGTGCTTAAAGTGCACCGAAAGCTTCTCGCGGCACCTTCTTGTCAATCTCTCCAGTGGCCCTTAACAGAGGGAGGCGTACACCAGCTGGAGAATTGACAAGTGAATAATTGGCTAACCATCCCTGTTTGGCCCTGGCTTCCTGGGTGGATCGATCTGATTGGAATTGGGAGTTTTCATGCAGTATACAGGGCTATTCTAAAGCTTCCTCTTGTTTGTCCCAGGACGAGGGGCCAGCATGGCATTTTTTTTTCCTTTTCAGTGGAAAGGTTTGGCC
Organism: Petaurus breviceps papuanus; assembly: GCF_028583685.1. Classification (NCBI taxonomy): domain Eukaryota; kingdom Metazoa; phylum Chordata; class Mammalia; order Diprotodontia; family Petauridae; genus Petaurus; species Petaurus breviceps. Next base: position 7,745,904 of record NW_027187307.1, on the reverse strand, counting down.
TTGAGATTTCTGGACTTATGGGTCTTTTCCATTATTTGGCTAGTATGTATGTAGCATATAACAAAACAGTCTAGTTCTTTCTGAGCAGTAAGCAGGAGTTTTTCATGTCATACATTATTCATAACTTTCTGCAGTGGTTTCAGAAAGTCAGTGTAGATCTTGAACCAGGAGAAAAGAGGGAGAGAAAAGGATATGGTTTTCACAAAGTTGTTTGGGAAGTTAGTCCTTTAGGGCCCAAATTATTTTCATCTCCATTATATAATAATGTTACGTGTTACATCTCTGGCAGTTGTATATCTTTTTCATAGAATCTTAGAAATTTTAGAGATACTGTAGTCCAGGCTCCTAACTCAATTCAGAAATCCCATCCATCAAGACCCTTGAAGGGTTGTGTAGTCTCTGCATGAACATATTCAGGGACAGGGAGTTCACAGAGGAGGAATGCCATACTGTTTTCGGACAGTGCTAATTGTTAGGACATTTTCCCTTCTATGCAGTGAAAATCTGCTTTCCCTTAAAAATAAAAAGGAAGAATATTTTCCTATTTACTCTCTTTGTTGAACCTCTCCTCCCACATCAGTTCATCAGTTATCCATGAGTGTTGAGAGATGCTTCCCACAAGGAAAGGTGTGTATCAGGGAACAAAGGCCCATGACCCTACTGTGTTGATAATCCATGCTTTTCAATTATTTACATCAGTGCTCACCTTCAGTGGCGCAGATAATTGGGAGCTGACTGTTGGTAGTTCTTGTGGATTTAATTTTACTGCAGTATCACAAGCTAATTGAAATCAAATGAAAAAATGATTTGGAGAAAAGGTAAAGACAAAGATGAGAGCTTGTTTTCAGCTTCAACTCCCTCTCCTGGTATGTGGATTTCATTTTATTGTCAGAATTAAAATGAATTCTCTTCACCTGGAGAGGGCATTGCCATAGATAGGCCTAGTTTCAAGTGTTTCAGGTATTTTGTACTTTTCACACATTTGTTTTTCTTGAGGTATGTTCAGGTTCTCAGGTGATCACAGCATCATCTCATGCTCTCATTTAATTCCTGGCTAAGGTGCAGCCTAATCCAAAGGAAGGGAAAGAACATGATATCTTGTGAAGTAAATACAGCAGAGTAATTCTATTACTTGGAAAGTTTACCAGACAAGAATTTCTTAAGGTTTCATGAATGTCACCATGGGCCCCATTTTGAGGAATGGAAGAGGGTTCCTTTAATTTCATCTTTGCTACATTGAGATCTGTGGACTGTGAAGTGAAAAAAATGGACCAGCCTCTAGCCTTGCTTGAGTGATAAGAAGATAGTTATGTGTGGCTATAGGTTGGCCTTAGGAAAATGCTTCCCAGAAGGCAATGTATTATATAATGGAAAGAGTTTTAATTGTCAGGACTTTTTTTTCCATGATTGTTTCTCTGTAGAAGATTTCAGAAAAGACAGTGTCACAAATCATGCAGGTTGAGAAGGCATAGGGGGCTGGGGGGAGAGTCAGTCATCTTCATGGAGGGGAGGTGATACCCATACTGAGGAAATCATACATTAGCAGTGTCTCATTTTTTGGATCACTTTGCGCCAAGTTTAGAAAAATTCTTTTTTTCTTCAGTCTTTTTGAGTAAGGAATCATGAATTTATACCTAGAAAGGACCCTGGAGTCTATCTAGTCTAAACCCTCTCAGGGTTACATAGGTATTAAGTAGTCAAGGTAGGATTTGAACCCAGGTTATGGTGTATATAACATGGTCTGTGTTCAAATCAGTAAGCTTATTTTAGGGATACATAGAGCTGTTGTCAGAGGATATTATCAAAATGGAATACATGGCAATCACTTTCTTTAATGTAGGCCTAGATTTTCTTGATTAGTATATGTGTGTGTGTGTGGATCTCCAAAAGTAAAATATAATTGCCATCCAAAAAGGAATAAAAAGACAACAATAAGAAGATGCAGTGTTCTCCTCTTGATTCTTCCACTAGCTATGTGACTTCAGGCAGTCATTTCTCCTCCGTGTGCCTCAGTTTCCTTATTAAAGGAGAATGCTGAACAAATGATCCTTGAAGTCCCTTCTGGCTCTAAAATAGCATGATTTTATGGTCAGTTTAACAAAATCTTTGAATGTTTTGTAGACCACGGACCAACTAGTTCTTCTTTCTCTGTGACTGGAGGATTCTTCATAGTAGATCATGTAGATTACTTCCTTTGTCCCCAGTCATTTAGAAAACTCAAAACTTGACTCAGATCTAGGTGTACTTACAGTCATTTATCATGGTAGTAGGTTCATATGAGTAATGGCACTAAAACAACATTAATTTCTAATAAAAACAAATGATCAAGCAACAGAAAACAGTCCTTCTCTATGTCTTCCTGATCATCACCCCTGCCCCCCAGCAGGGTGGCACAGGAACTTCTCTAAAACTCTCAGTACTAGTAGGGAGTGAAGGCCTATGCATGGGCACATGAGCATATGGACAGTTCCCCAAGGTTAAAAGATGTCTTTGAAAGGCCAAGGGTGTATGTGTTCTCCTTGTTCCGAGAGCACACCCTCTCTGTTCTTTTCTACTGAGTGTCAGTCCTCTGGACCCATTTTGGAAAATGAACTTTCCCAGCTCCATTCATGAGTGCCATGTTGCTCACATTATTCACAACAGACACATTCTATAATAATGTTCATTGAATTGCATGGAATCCTGAGCATATTAGTAGCACTGGTAGCTTTGAGATTCTGGTAAGTCATATAGTAGGACTAGGGTCCTAGATTTAGAATGTAAAAATCAAAAGAAAAAGTATCAAATAGCTCACCAATTCTCAGAGTATGATGGTACAAGCTTACTTTGCTAAGAAATCTTAGATAAAAGTGCTTCCCATGCAGGTTATGAGTACATCTCCCTAGGTTGTCTAGCTATGCATTAGAGGAGGCCATGAGCCCACCCCACCACTTAATCCTCCCCAACTATCACTAAAATAGGGGAAAGGACTTTGTGCTCAGATTGAAGCTACTCCCCTAGTACGTTGCTTAAAAAGGAAGGGGTTCAGCTTATCTCCAAGGACTTGGTTCCTTCCCAAAGAAAATCTCTGCTCTGCATGTGCCTATACAAGAGATACAGACAGCTAAGACAGACAGACTGTGATCTCATCCAAGTGATAATTCCCTGAAGTCTTTAGGGAGGCAAGCTGGGAATCAGTGCCTTGTTGAGCCATCTGCTCTTCTCTATGTTTGCCACTTCCCAAACTTGTTTCTCTGTCTTTGATTTCTCCCAGAAGAGGGTCTGAAATCACCTGTGTCCTTTCTCCTCTCAAGGTCTTAGGAAATCTCTGCCCCATATTCAAGTAATCATCCTCTCAAGGCTCATGCAAATAATGTAGGCTTGAATCTCCCCCACCCCTTACAAAAGGAAGACTCTTGAAAGCTCATCAGCAAAGGCAGTGGTATGGGGGGGGGGGTCACCTGGAGCCTGTATTTGTCAGAACCTTATGACTCCAAACAGCTGCTGTCATGCTCCCTCTCGTCTGCCTGTGAGATGCACTGCCTTTCTGATAGATGAACACTAATCAAAATCAATTTTGAAATAGTGTTCCGAAAAATAATTTTCCAAGGAATTAAAGACAGTTTAGAAACTTGGAATGGAGTGGGATGAAAGGAATGAGATATTCTGAAATACCAAGTCCAGCAATGTGAGCTTTCTTTGCAGATTCCATAAATGGTATTGATTAGTTTGTATGGCCTAGTTAGAACTTAAACTTTCTGGCCAAGGAAGATGTAAAGGAGTTTAAAAAAAGGAGGTCAAAAGCTGAAAGTATGGCCAACTTTCCCCTCTGTTGCAAGTTAGCCTCAAGCTGCTACTTGAATGACCATTTCTCCAGCCTTCCATGTATTATTATGGGGCTAGGGAATTCCTTCTCAGCTTCCTACCTTTCCTTCAAGCTGCCTCAGCAATTCTGCACAGCTCTGGGAATTCTCCTTAGTCTTCCTCAGACTCCTTTCTCTTTCTTTTTTTTTCTCAGTGTAATGGGAATCTGAATTTAAGATCTTCCCTGCCCCTAGGCCCTTTGATAGGCTTAAGTTCACCTGGAGCTTGTGGTGGGAGACTTGTTTTTCAGGAGATACTTTGTGATTGGGCAGTGGGTTCAAGAGGGTTGTTACATTCTGTGAGCCAGGAGAATGCTATATAATCCCTGATGTGAGGCTTTACTTTGGGGCTCACTTTGAGAAGTATTGTGTGTTTTGAACAGAGGCGACTCTGTGCAGATATTGAGAGCCCCCTCCCCCCCCTTTGAAAACCCAGATGTCAATGCTTCCCTCTCTGGTAATTGTGATTGGGTATGGATGTATGTAATGGTCAGACAGTTGGAGGCCTGTCTGCTTGAAATGTTTCTCTGTCTTCTTGTAACATCTGTCCCTATACTCTGAAGTTAGGAGTGCTGACTTTTCCCCCTGAACTAGGTAAATGATGTTTGATTGATTAAATCAAGATTGTTAACCCATTTTGAGTTGCTTTCCTTTAGAAAAGCAGATCTAAGAATCTGTGTTGGCAGCCACCCTGGGGATGCTGAGGTGCTTGCTGCTACACTCAGAAATCAGGCTCTGACAAGGTTTAGGTATAAGGATCTTTGCTTTGTGGTCCCCTGTACTCCTTTTTAAGAGGAAAAATATGTGAGAATGAATGTTTGTAATTTACTGTCCTATTAACCTTTCAGGGAGTTGTTATTTCATTGATGTGAGATAAAAACATGGTGGTGAGGGGTTGGAGGGGATACCATTTAAAGGATGGGTGTCACAGGGTCTGGGGGAAAGTCCTTTTTCTGTGCTTAGTTTTTCTTGACTTGGCTTCCAACTTCCTGCCCTGTGGGGTTTTCTCCCTTTTTTTGTGGAAACTTGGTAGCTGAGCTGTGCTTTTGAATTATCAGGATAAATAATAAATAACTTCATGCAAATCAATTCCAGTCAAATATTTGATTGCTTTACTGTGCAAGATACTATGCTAAGCCCTGTTCAGATAACCAAGAGTTGACTACAGAATTCTTATTTTTAAACTGAAAAATTATATCCAAAGATGAAACTACCTGGGAATGAAATCTTTAGCAAAACATTTCCTGCAATCACTTTGTACATTTATTTCCAACCTGACAAATGGGGGTGTGTATAATTTAAAGGAAAATCAACTCTGGGTTTCAATAGGTTAGATGTTGAAGAAGATTGGTCTTTCCTCCTACATTTTTCTAAATTCATTCCTAAGCAATGTTAGAGTAACCTGGAGCAGGCCTACAATTAAGCTATATTCTAGTGAGGATTGTTTACCATTGAAGTGTGCAAAGCAAAATGCCAAACTGCCTAGGGTTATAAGGGCTGTGCTTTGTAAATAGAAGTTCTATAGCAATGAAATCTTTGGTTGGCATTGTAATTATTGCAAGAATCCATGTGATTTTCTCAGGTTGGGGAACTCTGCTCATGGGAGGCTTCCTCTGGCAATGTCGCAGAGCTTACCTGTTCATTACTTTGGAGGTAAGACCTAGGGAGCTGCCTGAGGTCCCCAGAGGTATAAGGACTTGGTCAGAATGACACAGCCATGCTCAAGGATAGATCACAACCTGGGTCTTCAGGATTGCAGGCCTGCCTAGCATGATGTCTCCAAGACAGATGATGTCATATCATTTTACTGGGATTGTTACATATGAATGATTTTCCTACCAATTTTTGGATCTAGTCCTGTTCAGTTAGCATTTATTAAGTGCCTACAACGTGTAGGAAAAAAGTGTGCTAGGTCCCAAGATAAAGCAAAAATCGTGTCTGCCCTCAAGGATCCAACACCCTCTTGTTCTGGGCATAGAACGGTTTTATACTATCCCATTGGCACATGTGAAAGTGACCTCTGTGATACAGGCACTAAGCTTCGTATACTGAACAGTATCCAATGTGCTACCTTCTACTTGGGAAATGAATACTTAATCACTGATGATTAAATGAAAACTGCCAAGCCGTTTTTATTATAGCATTCCTGTGTTGCAGAACTCTGCACTGAGTATTTAGCTTCTTGTCTTGACCATCAAATAGCTTTCCTTCTGTTAGGAAGGATGATAAGGTTATAAAAGTTAAATATAGTAGATGGTGGGGGGGGGAGGGAGCCTGGCTTGGACACAAGGCTTTATTTTGCTTTTTCTTGGGCCCTGTAATATTTGTTCTGTGTCCTGGCATAATTAGAGATGAAGGGGTCCTGGTTGGCTGGTATTCGTCACCCCAATGGGCAGTACTTCCCAAGTGTGTGACCAACACTGCTTTTGTACCAATTAGCCATGACCTTTTCTTCTAGCCTTGGGGTATGAGATTAGACAAGACAACCAATTCTGAAATCTTTTCTTTCTAATATTAGTTTAAGCAAATTTCCATTGTAGAACTAATTGTTCTTTCAGAGGGGTTTTTTTTTGGTTCCACTAAGCTATTAAATCTTTTGCAGAGGAATTAAGCCTAATGTTTCTAGAAACATTAATATAGTGTGCCCTTTCCTGAATGTCCTACTTCAGAAATACAGCAGCTGCTCTGGCATTCGGTGCCATCATTTTTTCTGGTTTCTTTCTGCAGGGAAGTTGCAGTTTAAGGTCTGTTTGAGAAGGCTCAGCACAGCACACAGTCATGTTTTTAAAGGGTATTGTCACCTTTTGGTAGACTCCATATCGGTTTACTGTGTGTGTGCTGTTCATCAGAGCCACCAGAATCAGAGAATGGGGACGGACAGGGCCAAGCTATTACTACCACTGCTAGAAACCCCTGATTGCAAGGAAATGGTCTCCTGCCAATGAGTGGCTCGCTGTGTCCCCCCGATGATGATGATGCTGGTGAAGCAGAAGTCTGAAACACCAGGTCCACACCTTACCCCTCTGCACACTAGCCAGCCATTTTGACCGTGGGCAAGTCACAACCTCTGAAAGGAGATAATGTTGTAAAGTGATTTGAAAACCTTAAAATGCTATGTAAATATCACCCCCTCCTTTTACTCCAGCTCTAAAACTCTACAGAAAAGTATAGGATTTTTGAAGTGGACTTATTTAGGGAAACAGCAACATGGCCCTAGAGCCACAGGAGCCAAGTTCAAATTCTGGCTGTCAGGAACTGTGGCACCTTGGACGAGTCACTAACCTCACTCAGTTTCAGCCTCTTCTCACTTTAATCTCTGCTCCTCTAAGCCCATGAACCCTTTTGAGGAGTAATTTACATGGGTCACCAAATGTTAAAAAGTATACTATCAGTCTATACATATGTAGTACCTGGTAGCTTGCAGAAGTTTTTTCACATTTTATATATAATCTCATTTGATCCCCAAACAGGTATTATGCCAATTTTACATATGATGAAACTAGAGGTCAGAAGGGTTTAACAACTTGCCCAAAGTCACATAGACAATAACCAATGGGAACATGTTGGGAGCAGTCTCCTGATCATTATTTCACACTTCTGTTTAAATTTTGTTTGGGAACTGAGCCTTTCTGCCCATTCTTTGTAGAAGTGATTATGGTACTGAAAGAATAGAGTTTACCTAACTAGCAGCACTAGGAAGGGAGTGACCATGGTTGGCCTGGCTATTGCCTTGTGGGTTTCTTGAAAGTGTCTTTTCTGTCATTCCACACTCTTCTCCCTCTCCTCTTCCCTCCAGGGCTGTTATTTTGAATATCTTCATGTTTATAGAATGGTTGCTGTTAAAAAGCCTAGAGGGGAAAAGTATTAAATACAATCTTAAAAAATATCAGTAGATGGGGAAATTTGCCAAATAGTCTTGCCATTTCTGTTTCAATTGAAATGAAAGCAAACTTGCCTCACTCAGCTTTGACATCTCATTTCTGCATGCTGTCATGAAAGCCTTTTATACCGTTAAATTTGAATAGGACAGAAGAAACCAGAACACAGAATCTTACCTTTTCTCTGTCTGTAAATCATTTCCTGATTTCAGAGGACCCCAACGTCTTTTTGTGAAATGAGAAATTCCAGGCATAGCTACAAGTAATGAACTCCCTTGCCCCCCGGTGGATTTTCTTTTTTAAATCTGCATCATTAGACTGATGGAGGTGGCGGTTTGCGGCCAGATCAGTCCCACTTCTCGTTTTTTTGTTTATTTTTTTCCCCTCAAACTTACTAAAAGTTAGATTGATTATTTTGCTTTCTTTTTTCTCTTTCCCTATGAAGTAAAATTCATGTCAGCCAATAAAGTTTATCAGCTAATTGCTTCTTGCACACTGAAACAGAGAAATAAAAATAACTTTCAGATAATAAGAAACTAACTTGTTCAGAATCAGACATACAGCATTGAGTATTGTTCAAGGTGCATTTCCCTACATCAGTCAGTCACCATTTATTAAGTACCTACTGTGTGCCAGGCACAGGGATGAATTAAGTTCTGCCATGTGTGAGCTGGTTGTCAGAACCGTTTCTGTCCAATTTTTCCACTAGCTATGCAAAGACTCTGGAATTATACTCCTTTTTAGAGTCGTTTGTTCTGTCTGGACCACTGACGGGTTAATATAATAGGCTCTTGTTGTATAGATGTCTTTTGTGTTTTGACAATACTGTCTCTCTCGCCTTGGTACCACCTTTCACAAGTCTAGTGCTAATCTCTGGGACTCTTTCACTGCAGTTATTGGTCCTTTGACAGGACTGTATTCTATTGATGACATCTTTTAAGTTATTTAATTTCCTGTCACCGGCTATGTTAATGATTTTTTTTTCTTTTGGATTTTTAAAGCTAAATTTCTGCTAAGAATTGAAAAAGGATCTACTAAGACGACTTAGTCATTTCACCTACACCCTCCCACAACACTGGTCCAAATGTGATAAAGATAAAGAAGGGCTTGCTAATAATAAATGTGCCCTGCTTTCTGCACAAAGATTGGACTGCAAGCTTGAAGTCTCTGCTTTTATTGATCAGTATAAATATGGGTTATCTACAGAATGGAAAGCCTATTCATAATCTCATTCAAACCAGGGCCATTTGAGAACAGGTATTTGTTGCATAATCTGTTTTTAGTACATGTGCATTTTATTTGATGATTTTTGTAATCAGAGTGATAAAACTAAATCGGATCTTCTGGTTGGACTAGCCTATAAACAACTCCTTGGAATGCTGATGAGCTTTGCTTTGCAGGAGAAGTAATTGGCTTTCAAAAGAGGGGAGTAGGATCACCGGAGCCCCTATTTTCATTGGAGTTACCTGGCTCTTAACAAAATAGTTCCCATTACAGTCCAACAGAATTTCACCACAGTGAAACCACACTCAACGGGTAAGCAAGAAATGAGGGTTTCGGCTACAGGAACCAAAGGGGACGATGGCGGAATTGGGGCCCACCATGATGCCCTTGAGCGAATCTCCATTGTGCTTCAGATTAGCAGGCCGCACAAATGTCTGTGAGAGTGCTTGGCTTACCATGATGCTGGGTGTCTTACGTTCTACTTAGCCAGATCGCTTGTGCATTTTCAATTGGCTACGCTATTTATCTTATACTGTCTTCCGCTCTTGGGGAGCTTGTTTAAGCCTGTGAAGCAGCTGCCCCTTTTCTCAGGCCAATGAAATGATTCTTGGGTATTGTGTAGATATCAGTTCATGTTCCTTGCTTGAGTGATGTGGTGTCTAAATAAAGGTACAGAAAGCAGAAAGCTAGTTTGTTGTTTTGTTTTGTTTTTTGTTGTTTTAATTTTGATTTTCTCTAATTCCAAGAGGCCTGGAAATGAATAATGGTTATGAAACCCTTTTATTTCCATGAGATTAATGGAGTTATGTTCTCTTTGGTAATTCTTCCCATTAATGCTAATAGAAATTGCATATATGCATGAAGAGATAAATATACCCCAACACGTTAAAACACTGTTCTGTAGACCTCTTAAAAAAAAATGTTGAGGGAACTCAGGGGAGGAGATGCTTAATTGGAGTGGGCACAAAATTTGACCTTAGAGCATTCTGAAAAATATTCTGTACCATCACTCCCTCCAAACTTGGCATAGAAATCAGTGGCTCCCATGGGAGCAACTAGACATTGATAGTGCTTGGAAATCCCCACCTGCTGGGTAGTGAACTCCCTTAGTGACTTGGAAAGCTTGATAATAATAGATCTCTTCAGATGAGGCCAAGTGAAAAGGAGCTGTGTTTTCAGTCTCTGCTCTCCAGAAAGAAGTTGAGACACCGTATTTTCTAACCCACCCTAAGTTCTTCCATCTCCATTTACTCAAGCTTTTGCTACTTTCTTAAGTTCCTAAGATAAGGGGCCTTTTATAGTCATGTAAGTGATGTTGAGATTTTCTATGCTACATGCTGATATAATGGCCATACAAACTCTCCAGGCCTTTGCACAGAACTGCTGCTCATTTGGAACAGAGGATGGACAGGACCTGATGAAAGAGAGGGACAACAGGGACTGAGAGGAGGCAGGCAGGCTTCACACCTCTTGATGGAAGACCATAAGAAGACGAGTTTTTCAGCCATGACCAATAGAGCACAGATTTTGTGTTTGTGTGTTAGGTATTTTTCTTGCCTATAATTATTTGTTATGGTCAGTATACGCATTGCAAGTTGCAAAGAAAAGGCTTCTATTTAGTGGGCATTGTTTTGAGGGTAATGACAGTGGTGTAAAAAGAAGGAAAAGAGCATCACTGAAACATTTTAAAAATTAACACACAGCAGAGAGCAGAAGGAAATTTGGAAATAAAGAAAAACAAGCATTTAAGTACCTACTAAGTGCCAGATACTGTACTAGTTTTAAGTTATCATTTCAGATGATTCTCACAACAATCCTGGGATAGAAATTTATTTATTATCCCCAAAACTGAGTCAAACAGAGGTTAAACGATTTGCCCCAAATCACTCACTGGGAAATTTCAGAGGCCAGAGATCCTTTAAGTGTGACATATACGGTATTTATTCTTCTCAGTATTCTACTGCTCCTCCTTCCTTATTATTATATATAATAGATCGTTACTCATTTGATGACAGCTGCAAAGAAGACTCTTGTAGTTATTTCAGATTTGGAATGTGTGAATTAAATGTGATGTTGAGTCCAAAAAGCTATTCATTTGCTTAGAAAGGAAATGAAGGATAAGGATGAGACTTTGAATGAAAATCACAGGATAACTTCGACAAAATTGTATTGTCTTAGGTGCAGAGACTTTCCAGTGTTCATCAAACTGGAGCTTTTGGATTTAATTCCATTGCACCCTTCCTGTGAACCTAGGCACTGTTTGTTTCTTTCTTTGTTTTTGTTTTATTTCATTTTGTCAAAAAGAAGTGATATCTTTCAATTTTTGGTTTTTGTTTTTACTTTGGCTCCTCCTAATTGCATGAAAACAGGTAAGAGATTGCTGATTTCACTTACATCTCCAGTAAAATGTCTAAATGCGTAATTAAAATATAACTCCAAATTTGTGGGGAGTTTAGTTGTTAGCAGGGAGTGTGTTATATTGGAGTTTCCTGTTGCCATCTGGTAGAACATCTCCATATAAAATGAACTTCTTATTTTCCCAAGTCATATGAGAGCTCAGAATGGATGTTAAAGCAGCCCAATTGCCATCACCCTTGTCTTTAAGGAGCTTTGATGATAGAATCTGCTTGAGGACAGGGGCTCTCTCCCTCTCATCTCTGCTAACCACAGTGCCTGGCACAAAGAAGGTGATTGACTGAAAAGTCATTTGCTACTATTGTACACATTTTACTAAGCGATGTCTACATCTCAAGCTTCCTAGTTCATTTGCTGTGAGATTTTTTTTTAAAGCAATTGGGGTTAAGTAAGTTGCCCAAGGTTACACGGCCAGTTTGTGTGTGTGTGTGTGTGTGTGTGAACTATCTAAAGCCGGAACCAATCCCAGGTCCTCCTGACTCAGGGCCGGCACTCTTACTCACTGCATCACCTAGCTACCCCTTGCCATGAAATTTTAATGGGCATCATCAGTTCTGTTGAAAACCTGGATTCCTAGTGTTTGTTTCATGGGTGCTAGAATTCACTAGATTCATTCAATAGCTTAGTCCTAATTGGCTTCAAAAGTTATAATCCTTTAAAAAAATGGATTCCACCTAGAGTCAAGTAGATCTCTAGGAGAGCAGCTTGCTTGTGGTACTGATAGGATTTCCATAGGTATCTCCATATTGTTATTCCAATGTGAATAGCCATTACTTGTGATCATCAGCAACTAGACAGTTTGAGGATCACAGTTGCCAGGGCTGGCTTGGTCTTATCAGGAGCCAAGACATGAAATTCATCTGTGAGTTTTCCCTTCCTTACACCTATAAGTAAATGCAAGCCATCCGTATCCAAGAGTTATCTATAAATGACAAATTCATCAGTTTGTCAATAGTGATAATGGGTTTTCCTGCTGAGTTAAGCCAAAGTTTGGTCCTTTGGTAAGGATAGGGCATATGATCATTTTCAAATACCCTATGTCTCATCCTCCTATTATGCTGGATTTGGCTACTGATGAATAGGCCTGCTGAAAGGAAGTACACAGCACAAAAGAGAGGGGCATCACTTGGCGGTAGAATAAGAAGCTGGGTGTCGAGTATTCTTTTCCTTTATTGACCAGAAACAGTCTAGAGACTTCTTTCCCTCCTATTTTCAAAGAGAAAATACAAGGTACGATGGATATATTTTTGAACCATACTAAGCTGTTAGTTGAGTATAATTTGTAGGAGATGATGCTAGAACTTAGTTTTAATGCACAAAGATTTTATGTTAAGCCTTTTGTCTTCTGCCATATTTTTTCTTTCCTCCCCTCTTTAGTTGTTACAACTTTATATATTTGTTGAGTATCTCCACAGGTGGTACCAATCTTCTTGGAAACTAATCCACACTTTTCAAAGAAGAGACAGAGAAAGATTTTTTCAAAAGGAATTTCTTACTACTCACTATTTATAAAACAAATAGTCAGTAAACATTTATTAAGCCCCTACTATGTGCCAAGCACTCTGCTAAACTAAGACCATAGTGTATGTGTGGTGTCAGCATTTGTTGCTGCCTTTTAAGGTGCATGATTGTAGGCAGACTTGTAATTTACAAAATGCTGTCTTGGATGCAAGCTAGACCAAGCTCACTCATTAAATCATTTGTGATTCAGTGCAGCAGCAATGCAGTAGCTCCTTCTCCATCTGAAATGAAATGATTTGGCAGCCTTATCTGAGCAGAACCCAGCATCAGCTTCAGAAGGAAGCCATGAGGATCCCCAAATAGTTGAAATGGGAGGTCACAAAGTCTGTGTGTTTTACTCATGGGAAAGGCCCTAATGCGCAGGGCCCGTTTACTGTCATTTTCGGCAGTGCTAACAAGCTTGGCTAGCTGGTTTCCTATCCTACAGCATATTAAAAGCCGCAAATTAGAATAGGGGAGATGGGCTGTAAGAGACAGGCATGCCAATTAGCAGTGAGAAGTGAACGTTCTCAGCAAAGGAGGAGGCACAAGAACTAAGAAGAGGAGTAAGAACTCAGAAAGCACAGCCATGTGGGAATAGAACAGTATATACACCTGGATAGGCCTCGAGGGCATTGCTCTAGTTAGGACTCAGTTGAAATTGACATAGTGATGACCTAGGGTCATTAAGGAAACGGTACATTATGTCTCATATTCTCTGTTTCAAAAGGCAAGGAAGTATGTGATATATTCAATAAAGAGTTCTACCCAAAGTAGATAAATTATAGTTTAGTGCTTAAAGGTGTGTTACCCTCAGCTCTCCCAAAAACTTGACTCTCCACAATGCTTGATTTCCTGAGGGCTCTGGAAGGCCAAGGCTGGTCTGGAGATTGGGAAAAGTTTACACTAAGCTTCTTGGTGTTTTTGAATTAATGGACTTGTTTTTATATCTCATCTTTGAGTATCTTTGGTATCTTTGGTAGCATCAGGAATTTTAAATGCACATGCACAAACACATGTGCATGTTTAGGGTTTTGTGTATGTGTATGCGAGTGTGTACACAACATACAGCAGCCATAGTTTGAGCTTAATTTCTTTGGCCAGATGTGAAGTTAATACTGTTCAGTGTTGTCTTTGTTGTCACTGTTGGACATTCATATAGGAACAGAAAAAATATTTGTTTCTGGCAAAATATTGCAATGTATTAAGATCACATCATGAATAATTCAATCTCTTAAGAAATTTTCCTGAGACACTGCCATCTGAAGAACCATCTCTCTTTTGCTGCACTGATAAAATTGCATCTAACTTGCCACTCACTCCACTATTCATAATAAATACGTTTAAAAAAACAAAACACTGGAATAATGATACTAAAAATAGTATTTATGCAGTATGTAGATTTGTTTTTTATTATCCTCATTTTTATGGACAAGAAAAACTGAGGCTCAGAGAAGTTAAATGTCTTGCCCAGAATCACACAGCTAATGCATAGGTAAAGTGGGATTCACACCAAGATCTTCTAAGGGGACCTGGAGTCAGGAAGATCTGAGTTCAAATTCAGCTTCAGACACTTACTAGCTACATGACCCTGGGCAAGTCACTTAATCTGTTTGCCTCCGTTTCCTCGTCTGTGAAATGAGGGCAATAATAACAGCTACCTCCCAGGATTGTTGTAAAGCGCCTGGCACAGTCACACTATATAAATGGCAGCTATCATTATTCCTGTCTGCCAAGCTTTGCGGAGGTGTCTCCAATGTGAGCTTTGTCTTTATCTACATATGGCACTTTGCTAGACACTGTACAGTTTTAATTCACTGATAGACTTATTTTTAGTTAGTTTTGTAATACATATTAAGCAACACGTTTCCACATTGGCTGTGTTTAAAAATGCATGTCTCATTCTGCAACTTGAGCCCATGACATCTGTTAGGAAGTGGATTGGTCCTCTAGAATCGTGTATAGGCATTGTGTCTATCAGAGTTCCAAAGTTATTCAAAGTTGTTTGTCTTTACAACAGTCATTTTTGTGTGAATTATAAAACAAAATAATTCAAATATGGAATTGAATAGGAATTGGTGTAATGTCTTAAATAAATTCCAAAACTCAATTTCACACATCTAGGATAAGAAAAACATAGACAACCATTCCTGTTGGGAGATTTAGGAGGATTCCAAGCTCAATATAAATGAACCATAGTGAAAGGGTAAGTAGAAAAGCTAATTCACTCTTCCTTATGTAATAGCATCTCTTCTGGTCTATGCCCCAATGCCACGTGCAGAGTGGGTTCCGTGTTCAAGGTTAGTCTGTGAGTCTGTACTTCTCAAACTAAAGTCCATGTGTACTTTGCCTTTACTGCAGTCAGCAAGAAGTATTCGCTGAACTGGTATAGTAAGAGGAGTAGTAACAAAAAACGTCCCCCCATAAACCTGGCGTGTACTCTCCCATAAATACACCCAGTATCAGTGGGAGGAACGGACACAAGCAGAATTCACAGGACTGGGGAGCCCATATGGCCGTAGCACATAACATACCAAGAAAAGCTGCTTACACTTGCAAAACTGGAGAGCCTTGGATGTCCTCATGGGACATCTAATCATTGCTAGATCAGTTGTTCCCATGGGCTAGTTTGGCCTGCTCCTGTGCTGGGCAAGTGACTCAGATGCTTTCTTGCTGTTCAGTGTCTCCAACTTTGAATTCAGTACTATGTTACATTGTTGACACCCACCATGAATCTTTGCATTGTTCTATGGCTCACATGCAATCTTGGTTCTTCTAAGATTATGATGCCCCATGATTAACAGCCACACTGTATCATCAGGAAAATATCAGTGTTAAAGATGAGCTTTGCTTGTGAGCTTTGAAAACACCACGCTGTTGTCTAGGCTCTTAAAACATGTCCTGGGAATCATTGGGCAAAATCTCTGGACAAGAGCTGTATCAGAAATGAAAATGACTTGGCTTCTGAGAGGCCTTCTCATTACAGACTCCAGCACTTACCAGATCATTGACCCCGCCCTTGCCACATGGAAAGAGTGGTGCCACATGCTGCCACAAGACATCAAATCAAGGCAGACACTATTTTATACCCAGGTTCTCATTTAGCTGTTTCTTTGTTGGATAGGGCCTTGAAGAATAGACGCCCAAATATATGTCCTTTCCCATAAGTTTCCTCTTCTATACAATAAACATCACCAGTATCTGATCTCAAGATCATTTAAAATATTGGTGCCCTCCTTTGGTGATCTCTATCAGTATCTCTTCCTAAAAATTGACCCTCAGTACAATAGACGTCTAATTGTTAGGATGTTTGTCCTTACGTCAAGTCTCGATCTTCCATGATTCATCTTCCATCCTGCCTATTGCTTCTACTTCTGCCTTTTGGGGATTAGCAGGACAAATTTAATTTCTCCTCTAACATGAAAGCAGTTTGAATACTTGAAGACAAGAGCTATATCCCCATAGGTATTCTGTAGACTAGACATCCCAAGTTCCTTAAAATGACTTGTCTATGGCATGATCTCTACCAGTTAAATGGATTTGGATGGATTGGATGGATGGACCCAAAGAGTAGTCTTTTATGGTTCCATTTCATCTTAGAAAGAAGTCTCTAGTGGAATACTCCAGGAATCAGTTGTTAGGCAAGTATTATATACCATTTCCATTCTTTTGATAAGGGCCCAGGTGGCTTCCTTGTCAGACTTGCAAGATGACGCAAAGCTGTATGGCATAGCTAGCACTAATCAGATAACAGGATATCTTGACAAGGCAAAGTCTTCTACTGAGGCTAATAAACATTAAAGCTATGTTCTCCCATGTGAGACTTAATTTCCTCATATCTTAAGTGGGGATGATGATAATACCTACTTCCCAGGGCTATCTACCCCCTGCTTGAAGAAGATGTCCAAGACTGTGTGATGAAACCTCATTTCATAATGAGGAGCCCCTTTACATAAGTTAGCCAGACCATGGAACACATTGGGGGAAGTTCTAGTCTTCTCTGAACTGGATCTCTGGCTAAAGATACCTTGCAGGGAGTTCAGGGCCTGGTCTCAGTTCTGTCACCATGGTATGCAGCTGTAATGTCTTCCTGGGGTAGTAAAGCAAAATGCATATATTTGGGTATTGCCGAGACCATAACCAGTGTTCACTATAGCTACTACAGAGATCAGAATAGGTCTCCAATATTAAGAATGCTGATGCAAAGATGTCCTCTAGCTTGGAAGAGTTATTTACAAATATTTTCAAAATGGTTGCTCTTACAAAGAGGTATCTCAAAACCCTTATCTATTGAGATGAAAAAAAAAAAACAAGCTTAGTTTGCCATTTGAAATCACTGTAATTGTATCTGTTTGACCCTGGAAAAAACAAATACTTCTTATCACCATTTCATTGAGTAATCTCTGCCCCCTGACCTGTAGAAATAGTTTGTACCTGCCCAGTTATTTGGCTCTTTTGAAGGAGAAGCCAACAGAAGTCTTTTTTAACGCCTTCCACTGACTGTGATAACCTTATGTCCCATACCAGCTAACTAGGTTGCTTGAACATACTATTATAGACCTGGATAATCCATAATTCAGCAGGTTCTTGGCTTCCAAGTTACCTTATTGACATGCCTGAAGAAAGTGGATGGAACTAATTAACACTCGGCATTATGAAATAGGAAGAATTAAATAATGCAGCTCCGATATTCAATTCCGACCCCTATGAAGATATTCCCTTTAGTTATGGGGATTTGGAAATGATGGACAGGCTAAACCAAAACTCATAATCCTATTACAGTCTCCTACACCCACCTAATAAGCTTAGAAAGCTGTTTCTTTACAGTCGGTGATATTACCATCTTCCTCGAGGCCTTTTTATACACTCTTTATAGGATCCACTAAATACTTTATTATTGAGAATTGCATAAAGACAGGTATAGAAAGTGTGTGTGGCAGTGATGCACTTGGCCTGTAGGAACCACAAATTACTAGTTTGAGAACAAAGCTTTTTTATAGGAGGAAGAAGCAGCCTGCTTCACTAAGGTGGAGCCTGTGAAGAGGGGTGTGTATGTGGGTGTGGGTGTGGGTGCAAATATGGAACCTTTTGGAATGTTTTAAACTATGATGAGCTAGTAAATGTCCTTTCCTTCTCTGTGCTAATGTCTCTTTTTGAGGCATTTTTCTCCCTGCCCCCTAGATTGTCCCATAGAGCCTTTGGCTAGTCATTCCTATGAAAGCAGTTCTGTCTCTTGACATTTGCAATTTCAAAACACCCAGCCAACCTTCTGGGATGAGGACAAGACTGAGGGGCTGAGTTGATGGCTCAGAATCACGAGCCCATTTTTAGCCGAATGACACGCCTAGTTCTTATTCAGTTCAGTGAGTTTCCTAATCCACAGTTAACTAGATTGCTCAAAAACTATATTTTCTTTGTGCTGCCAATCACCGGAAGTTGTTCACAATTTACAGTTGGCTCTTGGTCCCCCACGTGTATGGCTTTAGGTGGGTAGTGGTAAGAACACTTTCACTTTGCTAGTTCCTTTGAGGTGAAAGTCTGTAGCCTTAACAATGTTGCAGGAGTTTTAAAAAGACCTTTGTAACCTTTTACTTTGGTCACTTCTCAAAAAATGTTTTGCCTACAAAGCAACTCAAACGTATATTACATACCCCCAACACCAATCTATGGTAAATACTAAACGACATTTCCCCTCTGTTAAAAAATAAAAGAGGGGCAGCTAGGTGGTGCAGTGAATAGAGACAGCAATGGCCCTGGAGTCAGGAGGACATGAGTTCAAATCCAGCCTAAGACACTTGACACTTAATTAGCTGTGTGACCTTGGGCAAGTCACTTAACCCCAATTGCCTTGCTTTCCCCTCTCAAAAATACCCCAAAAACCTCTACTCTAGAGTTTGTGGAACCTTGTATGGGCAGAGACCCGCAGCAAGCAAAAGATTCTTCTATTTTCATGAGTGGAATTACAACTCCAAATATTGTCTTATCACCTTAAGCAGAATGCACTCAATTATGTTTCTTGAAGAGTGGGTAAATGTTTCTCCATATAAAAACTCAGTGCCCTGTAATTAATGAAAAAAGACCCTGGTACACCTTAAGCCAGGAAGAACAGGGTGGTGATGCCGCAGAAGACGTTAGGAAAGTGGTTGAGAATGTTTGGTGTGGCTGAAGTGAGAGAGAAAGGAGCACGTCATCTTCCTTAGTTACCTCATGAGCCCTCATATGTTCAAATAATCATTTCTCTATAGATGATTCATAGATATACACATATGTGTCATGTGTGTGTTTGCGTATGTGTACATACATATCCAGGCCCAATTTCTTTCCTGACAAAGGATGAAACATGCTCTTCACCTGAGAAAGAGATTAAGGATGGAGGGAGTACAGAATGAAACCTAATTTTCAAACATGACCAATGTGGAAATGTGTTTTCCTTGACTATCCATGTGTGTAGTGGCATTTTTGTTTTTCTTTCTTTCTTTCTGAATTGGGGGGAAGGGTTTAGGGTGGGAGGGAATGATGGTGGATTTCTGCTCTTTGAAAAATGTATGTAATTTTTAAAGTGCATACACAAAGAAGTCCTATCCCAAGTCATTCAGGAGATAGGCCACTACCATTTCGAGGCGGGAGGAGGGCAGGGAATCAGGGAAGGTTTCAGTCAGAAGAGGAGGAAATTGGCAATTAGTCATCCCGGATTGAAAGTCAGAGCAAAGACTGAAACTGAATATCTAGACCTGGGAATCGTGTGCATAGAGAAGATAGTTTGACGCATGGGAGCTGATGAGGTTATTGAGAGGGAGTGGAGAGAGAGAGAAGAGGGTCCTTGTTAGAAGCTTTGCTTATTCAAGGTGTCCCAAAAGTCTTAGTGCAGTTTTAAGCTTTTAAAAACTTAATGCAGTTATTGTGTGTGTCTGTCTATACACACTTATACACATGTATGGTCTTCCTTAAGGTGGGGATGATGGCAGTTTTGTCTTTGTATCCCTAGTGCCTAGTACACAATAGGTGCTTAATAGTTGTTGCTTGATGGCTACCCATACTGTCCATGGGCTTTTTAATGTAATTATTGTCACTATCTATGCTCATAGTTATGCTAGCACTGATAAGGAAGAGTGATACACACAGTGAAAACCAGTCATTTGTAAATTTCGGGCTTTGTAATCCCATTGTGATGTAACTCCTGAGATCATCTTACCCCTGTGGCTTATGGGCCAGCTTTAGCATTAGCTAGCTCTGTGACCTTGGACAAGTCTTTAAATTGCTCTGAAGACAGTTACAAAAGAAGAGCTTCACCACAGTTTTGACCAATGGCGGCGTCACCAAAACTGTGTATAGCTTCCCACAGGATCTGTTCCCTCGTAACTCATTGAGATGCATAAGTTCTGGTATGGTTGTTAAAAATCAGTCTTCTTCCTTGGCTATTCTGATCAATACAGTGGTCCAAAACAATTCCAAAGGACTCATGATAAAGAAAATGTTGTCCCCCTCCAGAGACAGAACTGGTGAACTCTGAGTGCAAATTGTATACTTTTCTCATTTTATTTTTCTTGAAACATGGCTAATATGGAAATAGGTTTTATGTGATTTTACATGTATAATTCATATCATATTGCTTGCCTTCTCAGTGGGTGAGGAGGGCCTGAGAGAGGGGGAGAGAATTTAGAACTCAAAATATACAGCTAGTGGCTCAGTGGATAGAACACCAACCCTGGAGTCAGTAGGACCTGAGTTCAAATTTGACCTCAGACATTTACTAGCTGTGTGACCCTGGGCAAGTCAGTGAACTCTGATAGTCTCCCCCCCAAAATGCTAAAAATAAATGATAAATTGGGATATACATATTCTCTCTCTGTCTCTCTCTCTCCCTCTCTCTCTCTTTCCCTCTCTCTCTCTTTCCCTCCCTCTCTCCCTCCCTCCCTCTCTCCCTCTCTCCCTCCCTCTCTTCCTCCCTCCCTACTCTCTCCCTCTCTCCCTCCCTCCTTTTCTGTCTCCCTCCCTCCCTTCCTCCCTCCCACTCTCTCTCTCCCCCCTTCTCTCCCTCCTTCCTTTTCTCTCTCCCTCTCTCTTTTTCCCCCCTCCGCCCACCTCTCTCACACACATGCACTTTATCAAATGTCAGTCTTCTTACCTTGTAGTCTATCTAGCTGCAGAGCTGGTATTCCTAAAACATAAGTCAGCCATTCATCAATGGCTCCCTCTTTGCTTCTAGAATAAAATACAAATGCCTCAGTCTGGCGTTTCAAACTTCATACATAGTTTGCCTCCCAGCAGTCTTGCTGGTATCCTTTCCTAATTGCTTTCCTTCGTGTTCTCTTCCACTTAAGCTGGCCTGATGGCTGCTCCCTGTATACATCATTCCATCTTCCACCTTTATGCTTCTGTAGAGACTACTCAATATTTGAGATTCACTCTCTCCTCACCTCCTCCCTTCCTCCTCCCTCCTCACCTCTTCCCTCCTCTCCTCCTCACCTCCTCCTTTTAGAATCCCCGGCTTCTTTTAAAGCTTATCTCAGGCGCCACCTTCCATGTGCAGCCTTTCTTGATCTTTAACACACACACACACACACACACACACACACACACTCACTCACTCCTGTTAATGCTCTCACCCTCTTAACTCTACTTTGTATTTATCTGTGTATCTGTTGTATCCCCCTAAACTCTTAAATAAACTCCTTGAGGGCAGGGAATTTTTCATTTTTGGTCTTCGGATACCAAGCACTTTTCATTCAGTAATTATTTAATAACAAACACTTAGCTATTGTTGAATTTACAGTAATGCCTCTTAATAATGACACTACAGAAATGTTTAGAATCCCGAAGTGTCCAGTTAGAGATCTTATTACTTAACCAGATCCAAGAGTTTAAAAGAAAGATCCAACTCTAAATTCTAACTTACTCCTTAAAGTGGGGAACTAGAAGGAACCTGTGTAAAAAGTTTAATTCGTTCTCTACCACCTAAAACCCCTCACCTGAAACAGCACTCAAATCTCCCTTCCATTCCCACATATTCCCGGCCTCCCCCCCTCCCATGCTCCTCCAACCCAGGGAAAAAAATCAATCAATCAATAGACAACCATCGTGGAGAGCAGGAGTTATAGGGCTTTAGGACCACCAAGAAATCATTAAAACTATTTCATCCTTCAGAAATAATGGGGGAGTAGTGTCCCACCTCTGATTTCCACCACTGAGCTGCTCAAATCCTGGTCTGACCAGTTGGCCCCAGTTCATGCTAATGCCTTGTGGTCACTGAACCCAACACTCCCCTCTGCATCTGATAAGCTGACCTGTTTGGCTGCCAGGCTATGCTGGTGTTTGGGCACGTGGTGTTGGAGCATCAGACAAGGTTGAGGACTTACACATTGCATCTCTCACCTTGGATTTCTATAGGCATGGTTACGGTATGATAATTCTTTTAAGTCACACTGTCTATTAACTTACCTGCATAGGTTTAAGTTTGCTGCACTTGGTAAGATTTGAAAGCTGTTCCCTTGTTCTCCCCCCAAACTGCCTAAAAGATGATGGTTCCTTTTCTTTTTCTGTTAGGATAAATAAGTGAGGGGTCCTGGCTTTGTATTTTATAGGTTTGTAGACATAAAGGAAGTAGAAGAGAATTGTGATACTTCAAGGGAGAGTTGCATCCCATAGTCTAATGTCAGGATAGGCCTTCACCTCTGATTTATTGTGTGCTAGCCTTGCTTTCAAGTGGCTCTGCTTCCATCTTGTCTCCACTGTACATGTTTGCTCTAAGGAATATGTCAAATGTATTCATTTGGTCCAAAGGAACAGGAGAGGAAAAAACAACCAAGGTATCCCTGAGATGATCAACAAACTTAAAAATTGCCTGGAAAAAAAGATTGCACTGACTAGATAGAGATGCCCAACAAATCATATGTAAATATACATATGTCCCCTTATTACTTAATCTGCTTTGGTTCATTCCTTTGGGAAATCCCAGTAGGGATGATCGAGTTTCTACAGTGTATATAATGAGATGCTTAATCTAAACCTGTTACATGTTGTAGGCAGGCAACAGTTTGCTCTGGGCTGATTTTCAGAGGGAGTAGAAAAGCTGGCAACTCGGCTTGACAGCCTTCCTGCTGTGACTGGCCTCCAACACATTTGTGCTGGTATTTGGAAGCCATGGCCCTGTGGTCAGATTGTTGGGGCTTAGAAGCTGCTGCTCAGAGGAGACCTCTCTTTCTCTGCTTATCAGGGAGTATGGGAAGGCTCTCAGGCTGAAGGGTCACTAGGTCAGTCAGTAAGAGCTGTCAATCAGAGCAAGCTGCCAGGGGAATCCATTTTTTCCCCCTTAAGTGGATTGAAGTGAGATTGTACCACTTAGGGCTCTGATGCATTAGGGCCTGTCCCACCCTCCCAGCTGCTCTGTCAGAGAGTGCAGCTGCCAGAGGGTGCAATGCAAGGTCACCACGCCCTGAGTGAGAGCCTGTGGCTACTGCCACTTAGAAGTGGCTGCTGCTGGCCTCCTCTTCATCAGCATCATTGCCAAAAAAAAACATTTCTCAATCACCTACCTCTGTGTGTGTGACTCTTACTGCTGCCTTCTGGGACCTTCCAAGCTTTTCACTGCTGCTCTGCAAGCATTAGCTTCGAATCAGGCAGCAGCAGCGGGGCCAGAGAGGGTTCCGGGATCCTCCAGATTCTAAAGGAGCCAAGCCAGCATGAATCTAGCATTCTGCTTGTGCCCTTTTCCCCCTTTTAGCCTGGCATAGTGACACAAGCAATACAAACGGGCCTCTTTTCTACTACCAAAGCCACGAAAGTTTATCTGTTTAAAGTCATTGTATCAGACAGGTCTGGGCATTTATTATTTAAAGATGAAAAGATGTCAACAGTTTGTTTTTGTTTTAACTTATCATTAAAGACACATCGTGTGTAGGAATTTTGTAATAATGAGACTTAAAATGGCTACAAAGACCACAGCCATAGAGGTGCGTAGAAATAGTAAATGAGTGCAGTGGCTCATGGGAGGAAGTTCCATATTTTGTAGCAAATCTGAAGCAAATTGAGAAGACACAGCTTTATCGTATCCTGTGCTAGAGGGAGCAGTGGCCTTGAAGCAAGGAAGACCTGGCTCGATTCTACCTTCAGATATTTGCTGTTTGTGGGATCCTGGGAGATCAGCTTCTCTGAAATCCAGTCTTTCCATCAGTACAAAAGGGACAATAATACCACCTACCTCTTGGGTTTGTTGTGAGCATCAAATGAGATAATGTATAGAAATCACTTTGAAAAAAACCCTAAAACATTCTAGGAATATGAGCTCCTCTTCTTATTAGAAAATAACATATATTTAGCATTAGAAAATGAATCACATCTCCAAAGCATTTTGGATGTTAACACTACGCATATATATCCATGTGACCCTAAAAAACAAGTCAGATTAAAATAACAGATATCAACCCAATCAGACTTGCTGTGTGGCTAAACAAATCAGTTCTGCAGCAATTGGCCCTAAGGTAGTCCAAAGATATCTTTTGCCTGAGAAACAGTGAAGCCACTGGCTAGAAACAGATTGACAAAATTCTGTTAGCACGTATAGTTGAAGCTCAGCATAGTCTAGTTCAGGGGTGGGGAACCTGCGGTCTTCTAAATCCTTAAGGATCCAGAATCCAAATTTCAGTCAAGAGGCCATGCTTAAGGCAGCAGGTTCCCCAACCCTGGTAGAGTTGCTGAATGCCTGGCATTGGAGTCACGAATGCCAGCTCTGGCACATACTAACTGTGTGAGCTTGGGCAAATAATTTAACCTATCAATCTCCCAAGCAATCCTCTAAGACAAAGAGTTGCAGCTGAGTTGCAAGTGAGCGTCGGTGGTGGGATTTTCTACGTTGGGAATTCCTATTGGGATAAAATCATTAAAAAAAAGTAGAGCTCCTTAAATAGACTTGTAACAGGAAAAATGGACATCATTTTGTCCATTGATATTTTTATTAGTATCATTTAAGTCAGAGTAGAAGTTATAAATCTTGGCTTATTTCTCATAGCAGAGTCATTTCTTCATGAAACCATCGCCCTGTTCCATTAAACATAAGTTGCTTTCACTTCCAGGTGGCATCTATTAGGAGAAACATCATGAAAAGGCCACTGACCGAAATGTTGATTCCCTAGCTGACACCTGGAAGAAAAATCAACTTATGTTTAATGGAATAGACTGTCTAAATCCCTGTTTTTAGAAGAGTGTACATTCATGAATATTTATCCATTGCCTGAATTCAATGGATTCTAATAGTGAAGGACATCCAGATCATTGAAAGTAGCATCTATTCATTACCTTATTACTTTCTAAAGAAAGAAGCCAGAATGCAGACTTGGAGTGGACTCCATTTCTTTCTAATGTGACACACTCATCATGACCTGCATGACAAGTGATGAAGTACAAATGTGATTTGGGCACTTTCTCAAGTCTAATTTGGTGAAAATTTCATCTTGTTACCACGGCCCAGGGCTGAGCCACTAAAGGAGCGCTGGATGGGGTGGAAGGATGGGGGGAGCAGAAGGGGGCCAGTGATTCACTGAGCATTCTGCACACAAGAGAATAATGTCTATGGGTTTAGTTACTTACATATTTTCTAGCATCTTCTTTATTGTCTCTTCATTTGGGTCTTGGTGGATTATTTACAACCAAGAGAACCTCAAAATAAGAGCAGACCTTTTGTATCCTAATCCTTGCTGGGATGATGGGAAAAAATAACTGAAGGTCGCTGTCAAAAGGCCAAACCAACAACATATCCTAGTAAAGAAGCTAAACATTTCTAAAGAAGATCTTGGCTTAGGTGACGTGGGAAGTTCCAAACATACAAAGGGAAGCAACTGCAATGAGGAAGAAAGGGGAAGAGGAGTCCTAAAGAGACCCGTGTTGATGCAGAGTTTGCTCTCCAACCCACTTAATGTAGAGAAGATAGAACTAAGGGCAGGTAATAACACATGAATCCAGACTTACAGAGGAGTGCTGGGAGACTAGTCTCAAGAGTACTGAAGTTCAGAATGATGTGAGGCTGGAAAGGAAACTAAGAACAGCAGAAAGATGTTTGGGTTTTGAATTTTAATGCTACATTGGGGGAGAAAAAGAGTCTCAAAGAAGGGACATGACCACAGTTTGGAGGGAATCAGCCAGTGATAATGAATAATGAAGAAAAGATGGAGTTGCTAAGCTTTTATTTTGTTTTTGTTTTCTCTGCCAAGGAAAATGGTCTCTGGTCTGGAAAACACTGAACTGAAGTAGCTAATAGGGAGCTGGCAGTTGAGACAAGATGGGAGATAGCAAGAGAGTGATTCAGTGCCTTAAAGGATTTCAAGGGAGATGAACTTCGCCTTGGCATATGAAAAGAAACTGCAGGCATCATTGCCAGAGATATTTGAAAGATTGTGTAGAGCAGGAGAGATACCACAGGACTGGAGAAGGGTTAACTATCAAGTAGAAAAGGCTAAGCAACAAGTACTTAAATCTATACTGTACCAGAAAGTTCAAAGGTGAAAAGAGAGAATAATGGGGTCTAAAAAGTCACTGAATCTCAGGGTTGGAAAGAATCTTGTAGGTAAGGTGGTCCAACCCATCCTTGACCCAAAATCCCGTCTACTGACATCCACAGCAAGTGGTCATTTAGCGTTTGTTTTGAAGACATCTAGCTAAGTTAAAGCCATGAGAATCTTTGCATGGATCTAATAATTGAAAATGGAGTCAGCCTAGAATATAGTGAATGAAGAATTTTTTTAGAAATCATTACTGAAGTACTTTGTTTTTCTCTTGTGGTGTTTTACACACAGAGGGTTGTGTGTTATGTCATGGTGAAGTTTTAAGCTTTTAAAGCTTATATTAGTAAACAGTGATTTAAGCTTCAGTTATTTCTGAATGTCATGCGATTTCTCCTTCATTTGGCAGTCTCTTAATTTGGATTCTCTTTGATTGTGTTTGGCAATATGCAATTTACTTTTCCTCCACAGTCCAAAACTTCTTTGTTGGGCACTTTATATCACAAGCAGAGGAGATTCAAACAGCTGGAGATAATGTCATGTCATGGAGATTTCAGGAGTTCTCTCCAGGAATTTTTCAGAACAATGCAAAAATCTCATGCAGCAGAAACAACAGTGAAATTTTACTTTTCTGCTATCTCCAAAGTGTAGGAAACAGCCAGGTTAAGAATCTGTCTGCAAGAAGTAGCTTTATGTCTTGGGAGCTGCCAGTTCACCAAAGAGGTATTAGAGTTGGTTTCACTGAGAAAAGTTCCCAAATACACTATTCATTCGTTCCAGGAGCATCATTTTAAGACAGTGTAGAGATGGATGATGAAATTCTTTTTAACGAGTAGCAGGGTTGCCACTGGTGTTTTAAGATATGGGAATGAGCTTAAAAATGAAAAAAGTGGAAAGCCAAGGATAAGGAAATGTTTAGTGGAATATTTGACAGTTTGACTGATGGGAGAGTTGGCTAACATATCCCATTTCCTTTGGTTATGTAGTAACCTTTATTGGCTATGCTTTAAGAAACCCTTCTCTCAGCCCATTTTTCTCCAACACCAGCCCCACTGCCTCTCTGCCTATTATATACAGTGTAAAAGCCCATTATCCCTTCCAGCTTCAATTCATGGTCTCAAAAAACCCCAAAAAAACTCAGTTACAAAGCTAATAGCCTTTTCTGGAGTCACTGATATAAAAAAATGGAACTGTGGAATGGGGCTATGTGCTTGGGCATGAGGGGGAAGATGATTAGTCCAGTTTCCTGTGAAAGTCCAGAGCTAGAAGAGATCTCTGAATCCAGTCTATACTTGAGAAGCAGAACAAATGGTCACATAGCTCACTACCCCTTCTAGGGAGGAAGATTCTGGCACCTGTAGAGGTACCCCATTTTGGACACCTCTGATTGTAAAGATATGATCCCCCCTTTTGGCATCAAGCCCAAATCTGTCTTTTTGCAACTTTCACCCATTCCTTTACATTCTGCCTTCTGGAGCCAAGTAGATTATGTTTAATCCCACTGCCATATGACAGCCTTTCAAATGCATGGGCTCCCTTCACTTTCCCTTTCCATTCTTACTGCACATCCTCCACCCCGAAAAGAGAATTCTCTTCTCCGGAATTGATATGCCCAGTTCCTTCGACTGTTCCTTATAAGACATATCCTCTAAGCCCTTCCCCAAACAGATTGCATTCCTGGATTTGTTCCAACTTTTTCACTGTGCTTCCTAAAATGCAGCTTCTCTAACTGAATACTACACTTCAGAAGCCATTCGGTACATTCACCCTACTCTCTGAAGGCTGTCAGAGATCTTGTTAAAAACGTAGTATGGCAACAAGAAAGATTGAGGTCCACCCCAAAGCCTAGATGCTTCTGCCATAAATCGTGGCCCGGCCATGCTTCCCTCATCCTGGACATTCCAATTTCTATTCTAATGGCTTTATATGTATTGCTGTTAAATTGCATTCTACTTGATTTAATGCATTGATTGAACCTGTCAGGATATTTCTAGATGTTCACTCTGTCATCTGACATGACCATACCACATACTACAAAGCCCTAGGCCAGAGCACTAGAGACCTATTGAGGACTGATCTTTTGTGTTTTGTCATTCAGCCAGCTCTGAATCTCTCTACTCTTGGTCCAGCCCTCATTTCTCCATCTTATCTACAGAGATACACTGAGAGACTTTGTCACATGCTTTACTGAAATCTGAATAAACTGTGTCATTTTCTTGATCTGCCAGTCTAGTGACCTTGTTAAAAAAAGAAATGAGATTGGTTTGACATGGCTGGTTCTTGATAAAACCATGTTGACTTTTAGTGATCATTGTTTCCCTTTCTAATTATTCATCAACCATCTCTTTAATGATGCATAACAGAATTTTGTCAGCACTCCAGTGAAGCTTGCTGGCCTATATTTTGCTACTCTATCCTTTTCCTTTTTTTTTCTTTGGGGGTAGTATGTGCTTCAGTCCTCTAGCACCTCTCCCATTGCACATGATTTTTCAGTGATAATTGCCACTCAGCAATCACATCTGCCCATCCTATAAGTCATCTGTGCTTGGCAAATTGAACCAGTTGATAGCAAATATATGCTCTCTCTATCTTTTGTTAAAGTTTTTATTGATATTTCCTGTTTCTTACATCATCATAGTATCCCATGCATTCTTCCTTTTGCCTTCTCAGACAGCCATTCCATAAGACAAATAGTATTTTTCAGAAAGGAAAAAAAAATCAGCACAACTGTTTAATACAGTGAAAAAATCTGAAAACCTGAGCAGTGAGTAATAACTGTGGACCTCCCTCCCCCATTATCCCTCTTCATGCACTCTCTTGTCTTGCCAAACTGGCATTAATTCTGTTCTTTATACAGGACTCTCCGTCTCCTGCCACCATGCCTTTGCCCTGGTTATGCCACTTGCCTCACCTCTTACTCTTAGAATTCCTGGCTTCCTTCCAAATTCTACTCAAGCCTCACCTCCATGAAACCTTTTCTGATTTCCCCAGATATTTGAGCCCTTCCCATTTCCCCTCCTTCCTCCTCTGAGCCCTGTTCCCCTCTAAGCATCTTTTTATATTGATTTTATATGTTCTAATTGCATTAATGTTGCCCCCCAGTAGAAGGTAAGCCACTTGTGGTCGGGGGCCATTTGGCTTTTTTCCTTTGTGTCCACAGTGCTTGCCACATAGTAGATGCTTAGGAAATGCTTGTTAGTGACATCTGAATTGTTTCTAAGCAAGTTTAGTTGGTTGCATTGATGTTCAGTGTTAAGTTTTTAATCACACATAAGCCACACATTTTTTTAATAGCTGAGTCACAGAGGTGATTTTCTGCCTTTGAATTCCCCTGTTCTGCTATAGATCATGGCAGGAAAGTGGCTGGAGCATGGTATGTGTTTGGGACGTTCTTGACTGGTGACCACTCACCAATCAAGAATGACTAGTTAGTGATGATCCTTGGAGAGAGCTATGATGACTTTGACAGGTCTTATCTTGTATCTTTTTCTCTTAAAAACCAGAAGAGCATAATGAAATATTCTACTGGGTCAGAGCAAAATGTTCATTTTTTCCATTTTTGACCATGTGATTTTCATATACCCTTAATAATTCATACCTGTTTTCAAGGTATGCAAAGTCTCTCTTTTAGACATTTTTAAGCATAGTGGATCACTGTCTTTCTGGGATGAGCTAAATGATCTCCTAGATCCCTGGGATGAAGAATTAGAAAAGGGAAACTGGATTTTGAAAATATTCCACCTCCATCTAAGCTTTGGTTTAGCAATAGTCCCATTACTTAAAAATTATTTTAAAAAGATGATTAAAGTTCAGAGGGCTTAACTAAGTAAAGCAAGTTGGATTTAGTGATCCATATTGTGGTTTGTCAGGTTATAAGGCCTCATCCCAGCTTCCACCTTATCTAACAGGTAGGCAGCCCACTAGGCCTGTGGGTAAGATCAGAAGCACCTCGGGTTTTCATGCATGGCTTGCTCTTTATCTTGGGAGACTTAATTTACAACTGCCCTATAGAAATGGACAGGGTTAAAGAAATACAGCAAAGTCCTCTTCTTTTTTGCACATTTCATTCATATACAGTGTAGTTGGCTGAGAATCTCAACTAAAGCTATATATAATATCCACGTGTGTTACTTCTAGGGGGTTGGGGGTATGGGAATCCCAGACATAGCCAGTGTAATTAATGTAAATTATGCCCTTACTCATTCAAGATTTAGGAGATATGTAAATTTAACCCTGATGTAAAAAGCAGTTCCCTGCTAGGAGCTTCCCAGGCAAACCAGGCCTTCCATCTCAGCTCTCCTATTTTCTGGGAGTTAATGCTCATGGAGACCTGAACAATGGCCTCCAGGAACAAGCAAGGTATTTCTTGTTTATTCTTCTTGTCCTTTAACTCTCTGGACTCATGTATACAGCCTTTACTCCTCTGTAGCTGGAATTCAAATGGAGAAAGGCCTAAATTGTCTTATGCTAGATTTCTCCAATTAAGCAATAATGGTGGAGGAGGGGGAGTGAAAAGCTGGTGAGGAACCTAGGGCCTGGCAGGCCCGAAATGGGGAAGGCTGAAAGAGAGATGGGTTGGGGGAAAGAGATTTAGAAAAAAAAATTTAGATCAGTTATTTAAAGAGAAAATGCCTTTCTGCCCAGGCTACTCATTGATATTCAGTCTTGAAATGTGAGTTTTACTTTTTCAATCCCATGCCGACTAAGTAAATATACATGCCAAGCTGCATCTCTGTATGTCAGGAGAAGCCTTCCTGAACTGGCAAAAAATACCATTGGTATTTTCAATCCTGTTATTAATCAGCCTGTAAGAGCAAGGACGAGAACACAGTGGTGGTGCTTTGGGGGCGGGGGCGAAACAGTATAAATATTGCATTTGAAAAGCCTTTGAAAATCCATGGGAGTATATCTCCTATCTGTAAAATGCAGCTCCACTCTAGCTATACAGAGTGATGTGGATGACAGGAATGATAAGAATAACATTGATCTAGTGCCTACTGTGTGCCAAGCACTGTGCTAAAACCTTTACACTTCTTATCTCATTTGATCTTCATAAGAACCCAAGGCAGGTGCTATTATTATCCCCTGTTACAGTTGAGGTGACTGAGGCAGACAGGGCTTATGTGACTTAATGAAGGTCATACCTAGGAAGTGCTGGAGGCCTAATCTGAACTCAGGTTTTCCTGATTCCATGCCCAGCACTCCTCCAACCTTATTCTTCTTTTATTAATTTGTTTGTTTCCTTTTAGTTTACAGGATTCAATTCCGTACTTCCTTGAGTTTCATATTTTATCTCTCCTCCCCACCATGGTGGCATATAGTCAAGTATAGGATCTGTAAATACTTTCACATTATACATTTGTCAGGTTATAAAGACGGATTGTATCAGAGGGAATGAAAAATGGTAAAGAGGACTTAAAACCAAAGAAGAAAAGGAAAAACATCAGGTAGTTTGCTTCAATTTGTATATAAACTCAGTTCTTTCTAGTTCTTTCTCTGGATGCACACATTTCTCTCCATCATGAATCTTTTGGGATTGACTTATATCACTGCATTGCTGAGAAGTGTCCAGTCTATCAAAGTTGGTCATCACACATACGTTGTGTCTGTAATTGTGTACAAATTTCTCCTGGTTCTACTCTTCTCACTCAGCATGAGTTCATATAAGCCTCTCCAGGTAAATATGAAGACCATCTGCTCCTCGTTTCTTATAGAACAATAGCATTCCATAACATGCATATACTACAACTTGTTCAACCATTCCCCAATTGATGGGCACCCCCTTAATTTCTAATTCTTTGCCACCACAAAAAGAGCTGCTATAAACAATTTTGTACATATGGGTCTTCCTCCCAATTCTATGATCTCTTTGGGATATAACCCTAGGAGTGGTATTGCTGGGTCAAAGGATATGAAAGTATTTATAGCCCTTTGGGCATAATTCTAGATTGCTCTCCAGAAAGGCTGGATCAGTTCACAACTCCACCAGCAATGCGCTAGTGTTCCAATTTGCCCACATCCTCTCCAGCATTTGTCATTTTCCTGTTTTGTCATCTTAGCCAATCTGACTGGTGAGATGTGGTACCTTAGAGTTGTTTTGATTTGCATTTCTCTAATCAATAGTGATTTAGAGCATTTCTTCATGTGTTTATAGATAGCTTTAATTTCTTTCTCTGAAAATTGCCTGTTCATATCCTTTGACCATTTATCAATTGGGGAATAACTTGTATTCTTATAAATTTGACTCAATTCTCTGTATATTTTAGAAATGAGTCCTTTGTCAGAGACATAGGTTGTAAAGATTCTTTCCCAATTTCCCACCTCCCTCTTAATCTTGGTTACATTGGTTTTGTTTGTACAGAAGCTTTTCAATTTCATGTAGTCAAAATTATCCATTTTACATTTTATAATGTTCTCTAATTCTTGTTTAGTCATAAAGTCTTTTGCTTTACAAAAATCTGACAGGTAAACTATTCCTTGTTTCCCGAGACTGCTTACAGTATCAACCTTTATACCTAGATCATGCACCCATTTAGACTTGATTTTGGTATATGGTGTTAGATAATGGTCTATGCCCGGTTTTTGCCATACAATATTCCAATTTTCCCAGCAGTTTGTCTTGGGGTTTATCAAACAATAGATTACTATAATCGTTGACTTCTAAATCTCGTGTGCCTAATCTGTTCCATTGATCCACTCCTCTATTCCTCAGCCAGTAACAAGTAGTTTTGATGACTGTGGCTTTATAATACAGACTGAAATCTGGTATAGCTAGTCCACCTTCCCTAGCATTTCTTTTCATTAATTCCCTTGATATTCTGGACCGTTTATTCTTCCAAATGAATTTTGTTACTATTTTTTCTAGCTCTATAAAGTAGTTTTTTGGTAAATTAATTGGTATGGCACTAAATATACAATTTAATTTAGGTAAAATTGTCATTTTTATTATATTAGCTCGACCCAGCCACGAGCAATTGATATTTTTCCAGTTAGTTAGATCTGACTTTATTTGTTTGAAAAGTGTTTTGTAGTAGTGGTCATATAGGTCCTGAGTTTGTTTTGGCAGGTAGATTCCCCAATATTTTATAATGTCTACAGTAACTTTAAATGGGATTTCTCTTTCTATCTCTTGCTGTTGAATTTCATTGGAAATATATAGGAATGCCGAGTATTCGTGTGGGTTTATTTTATATCCTGCAACTTTGCCAAATTTATTTATTATCTCAAGTAGTTTTTTACTTGATTCTCTAGGATTCTCTAAGTATATCATCATATCATCTGCAAAGAGTGATAGCTTGGTCTCTTTGCCTAATCTGATTCCTTTGATTTCTTTTTCTTCTCTAATTGGTACTGCTAACGTTTCTAGTACCAGATTGAATAAGAGGGGTGATAGTGAACACCCTTGTTTCACCCCTGATCTTATGGGAAATCCTTCTAGCTTCTCCCCATTACATATAATACTTGCTGATGGCTTTAAATAGATGCTACCCATTATTTTAAGGAAGACTCCATTTATTCCTATATTTTCTAATGTTTTTAATAGGAATGGATGTTGTATTTTCTCAAAAGCCTTTTCTACATCTATTGAGATGCTCATGTGGTTTCTGCTAGTTTTATTGTTGATATGATCAATGATACTGATGGTTTTCCTAATATTAAACCATCCTTGCATTCCTGGAATAAATCCTACCTGATTAAAGTATATTATTCTTGAGATAAGTTGCTGTAGTCTTTTTGCTAGTATTTTATTTAGAATTTTTGCATCTATATTCATAAGAGAGATTGGTTTTTAATTTTTTTCTCTGTTTTATCTCTTCCTAATTTACGTATCAGTGCCATATTTGTGTCATAAAAAGAATTTGGTAGGACTCCTTCTTCACTAATTTTCCCAAATAGTTTGTAGAGTATTGGATCAATTGTTCTTTAAATGTTTGATAGAATTCACTAGTAAATCTGTCTGGCCCTGGAGATTTTTTCCTAGGGAGTTGACTGATGGCTTCTTCAATTTCTTTTTCTGAGATGGGGTTATTTAAGTAATTTACTTCCTCTTCAGTTAATCTGGGCAACTTGTATTTTTGTAAATATTCATCCATTTCCCTAAGATTGTCAAATTTATGTGCATACAATTGGGAAAAATAATCCCTAATTATTGTTTTGATTTCCTCTTCATTGGAGGTAGATTCACCCTTTTCATTTTTGATACTCATCATTTGGTTTTCTTCTTCCTTTTTTATATCATATTGACTAAGGGTCTATCAATATTGTTGTTGTTTTTTTCATAAAACCAGCTCTTAGTTTTATTTATTAATTCAATAGGTTTCTTAATTTCAATTTTATTAATCTCTCCTTTGGTTTTCAATATTTCTAATTTAGTATTTAATTGGGGATTTTGAATTTGTTCTTTTTCTAGGTTTTTCAATTGCATGCCCAATTTGTTGACCTCCCTTTTCTCTAATTTAATCATGTATGCACTCAGGGATGTAAAACTTCCCCTAAGAACTGCCTTTAATGCATCCCACAAGTTTTGGTATGTTGTCTCATTATTATCATTCTCTTGAATGAAATTACTGATTGTTTCTATAATTTCTTGTTTGACCCACTCATTCTTTAGGATTAAATTCGTTAATTTACAATTAGTTTTTAGTCTGTCTTCCCATGGCCCTTTAGTGCATATAATTTTTATTGCATTATGATCTGAGAAGGATGCATTTAATATTTCTGCCTTACTGCATAGAATTGTGAGGTTTTTGTGCCCTAGAATGTGGTCAGTTTTTGAGTATGTGCCATGAACCTCTGAGAAGAAAGTATATTCCTTTTATCCCCATTCAGTTTTCTCCAGAGATCTATCATACCTATCCTCTCTAAAATGTTGTTCACCTCCTTAGCTTCTTTCTTGTTTATTTTCAGGTTAGATTTATCAAGTTCAGAGAGGGGGAGATTAAGGTCTCCCACTAGTACAATTTTGCTATCTATTTCTTCCTCTAATTCCTTTACCTTCTCCTCTAGGAATTTGGATGCTATACCACTTGGTGCATATATGTTAAGTAATGATATTGCTTCTCCTCTAGGAATTTGGATGCTATACCACTTGGTGCATATATGTTAAGTAATGATATTGCTTCATTCTCAATGGTGCCTTTTAACAGGATATAGTTTCCTTCCTTATCTCTTTTAATTAGGTCAATTTTTGCTTTTGTTTTATCTGAGATAGGATTGTTACCCCTGCTTTTTTTTACTTTAGCTGAAGCATGATATAATTTACTCCATCCTTTTACCTTTACCCTGTGTGTATCCCTCTGTTTCAGATGTGTTTCTTGTAAACAGCATATTGTAGGATTTTGATTTTTAATCCATTCTGCTATCCAGCTCTGTTTTATGGGAGAGTTCATTCCATTCACATTTACAGTTATGATTGTTATCTGTTTCTTTCCCTCCATCCTATTCCCGCCCCTGTTAATATTCATATTTTCCCCCTTCTCCCTTCCCCCCTTAATAGTTTTCCTTTTGACCACCGCCTCCCTCAGTATTCCCTTAGCCCCCCTCCCTTTACCACCCCTTTCCCCTTACTTTTTCCCTCTCTACTCACCCCCACCCACCTTTCATAGCCCTTTCTCCCTCCTACTGCCTGTAGGATATTTTTATACTTAATGAAGTATGTTATTTCTTCTCACACAGAGTAACAGGAACAAATCTCATGCAAAGCTCCTCTCCTTCCCCTCTTTCCCACTAAAATGATACTTTTTGCGTTTCTTCTCCATAGATTCCTATGCTTAACTGGTTGTTATTCCCTCCTTGCACCAGAACCAATGGGGGAAAAGCTCATATGATTCCCATCTCCCTCCCTTCTTTTCCTCTGCTATACTGTTTTTATGCCTCATTGTGTGGCATAATTTACCCTTTTCCACTTCATTCATTCCCTTTCTTCCATTGCAGTGCCTTTGTAGATCTTAATAAGATTTTTTTTAATCGTCATTTTGTGTATTTTATACTCATACCCTCTACTTCTCTATAGTTTGCTCTTATCAAATAGCAGGGTGTATGTGTGTGTATGTGTGTGTGTGTGTGTGTGTGTGTGTGTGTGTGTGTGTGTTTTCCTTGTTTACCTTTCTACATCACTGTTGCATCTCGTAATTGGAGGTTGAATTTTCCTTTGAGTTCTGGCTTTTTTATCAAGAAGGTCTGGAACTCTGTTATATCATTGAATGACCATCTCTTTGCCTGGAAGAACATGCTCAGTCTCGCTGGGTATGTGATCCTTGGTTGTAACCTGAGCTCTTTTGCCTTCTGGAAAACTGTATTCCAGTGCTTCCGATGTTTCAGTGTAGAGGCTGCCAAATCCTGTGCAATCCTCAATATTTGAATTGTTTCTTTCTGGCTGCTTGAAGTATTTTCTCTTTTATCTGGTAGCTCTGGAGTTTGGCCACAACATTTCGAGGATTTTTCAGTTTGGGATCTCTTTCAGCAGGTGTCCAGTAGATTCTCTTGATTTCTATTTTACCCTCAGGTTCTAGTATCTCAGGGCAGTTTTCCTTAAGGAACTCTTGGAGAATGTTGTCCAGGCTCATTTTTTTCATCATGATTTTCTGGTAGGCCTATGATTCTCAGATTACCTCTCCTGAATCTGTTTTCCAGGTCAGTTATTTTTTATTCAAGGTATTTTACCTCTTTTTCTAGTTTTTCATTCTTGTTTTGTTTGACTAATTCTTGGTTCCTCATAGAGTTGTTTCAATTTGGTTGGTTCTAGTTTTTAGCAAATAATTTTCCTTGGTTAATTTTTGGAGCTCCTTTTCCATATCATACACTTTTCTTTTTAGAGAGATATTTCCTTCATTATAATGTTTTTCTAATTCTGCTATTTTGGTTTTGAGAGAATTATTCATTTTGTCTTCTACCTCTCTCATTTTGTTTTCAAAGTTCCTTTTGATCTCATCTAGGAGAGCTTTCTGTGCTTGGGACCCATTCCCTGTTAATGTTTCAGCTGTGGGTGTGGAGTCCACCTTGTCTCCCTCTGAGATTGGTTCCTCCCTCTGAGGATAGTAGGACTCCAGAGTCTTTGTCTTTGTAGTCTGCTTTCTACCCATTTTGAGGCAGGGCCCTAGCCACGCCCTTCCTCTAGGGATCCCAAGCCTTTACTGTAGAGGGTTTTGCCCTGGGGCAATAGTTACTATGTTTTGGGGGGGGAGGGTTGGAGCAGGTGAGGTTCACTTGGTCATCCTGGTCTTTGGAGGTCCTGATAGGGGCTTTTTTTTTTTTTAATTTCTGGGCTATGAAGTGGTAGCCCCAGGAGTATTTGCTGTCGGGGACAGGGGCCCCTGTATTTGGTTCTTACCTTGCTCTTTCCAGTCCCAGACCTTTGGTGATAGGCCTGGTAGTGGCCCTTGTGGTTGGTGGGAGGACTTGCCCTCTGAGTTGATCAGGCCCCTTCTGGGCCGGCCTCTGTATCTCCAACCTTATTCTTAACCTTGAGTAAATCTTTTCTGTGTCTGTGATAAGACAACAGAAATTCCCCTCAAATTTCATTCCGTGTCAATTACAAGATATTACTTCCAGAAGACCCTCCCAGGAAAAGCAGATCAAGTGGATTAGTTCTGGTTAAAACTAGGCTTTTGCCCTTGTGAGAATGTCAGCTTCTGGAGGGAAGGACTGAGAAATTTCTACCTCTGCCTGCCCACTGCCTTCTATGTCCTCTCTGCCTAATGAATGTTTGAATTGATTTCAGTCATTTTAGGAAGGAATAGCTTGTATACGTCTGTCTGAGTGTGTGCCCACCAAAGTACAGTAATGCAGAGGTTATTACAGAATTTAGATTCAATGCCTACCTAATGGGCACTTTGCCAATTATAGTCCTTTATGAGATTTCTAATGAAAGAACATTCAAAAGGATGTCTTCTCAATTACTTAATAAACTAGCAAAATTTGGCCCTTTAAAGAGAACCAGAATGAGACTTAGTCTAGTTTAGTTTCTCATAAGTGGAATTTGCCAAGTTTGTTTGCATTTTTCTTTCCCTACAAGGAATATTTGTTATGTAATAATTAATCTTGGGGTAGAGTCACAATTGTATGTTAATCCCCAGGGAAACACGAATTGCATACACATTTACCATATTCAGCTCACAATGCTACTGCCTAATAATACCAGAAATTCGATCCCACTATTATATGCTCGCTGAGATGATCCTTAAAGCACTATTTGCAAAACTGGAATTTTTTTACAAAAGTGGCAAATAAAATGAGATTCTGTTCTGTTTTTGAATCGGTGATTATGTAAATTTATGTTAATCTACAACATATTATTTGGCTTTTCTACCTTTTTTTTTCAGCCTGATGATGCTAAAATTTGTTTTGATTCAGATCTAGGTATATAGGTGTACTTGAAATCACCTAATTTGAAATTGCAGTTCTTAAACTAAATTCTAAGAAATGTAATTATGTAAAGAATATTTTGAATGAAATATTGAATAAATTAGTAGAAACATAGTTAATTTCTAAATGTACCTCGGAGTAGTATGAAAGTAGTAATTTTCTGTCTTAATTTTAGTTAAGTTGCATGTACTTTAGTATGCAAAAAATAAACTTAATACTATTTTTGAGTAAACATTTATTAAGCCCCTACTATGTACAATACACTCTTAGGCTAAGAAAAAAAATAAAAAAGAGCAAGTCTCAGCCCTCATTACATTCTACTGGAGTAAATAATATAGAAAAAGATAAATACAGAAAGGAAAATTTGAGGGGAGAAAAGAGCATTAGCAACTTGGGGGCTTTTTTTTTATTATTATTAAACCTGACCTAAACCTTGAATGAAGAAAAACTTCAAGGGTTTCTAAGAAACTAAGGTAAGGCCAGAGGGCATTTCACACTTGGGGAGAGACTGCTTGTAATACCAATGTGATTTTCACAGCACCCCACAGCAGCTCTGAATATGCTGGTGTAGTTATGAATCACAAAATGTAACAGGCTCTCCACATGGAGAACAGAACCAAAGCATTTATTCAGATACCAGAAAACCAAGTCCTAAAGCCAGAAAGTCAGATTCATTACAGTAACCACAAAGTTGGTACATATAACCAATGCAGCAAAAACCCACATTCCCAAGCTTTCCCAAGCCTTCCCTTCATTTAGGTTTTAAAACAAAACAGACTCCCTCAAGCAAGAATGCCCCTCTCTCACTCACAGTAGCTCCTCAGCCTCCATGCTTCTTGCTTCCAGCACTTCTGTCTTTCTCTCTGCTTATGCTCAGCTTTTTATGCTGTTCATTAGCTCTTCCCTGTCTCACTCCTTCCTGTTGCATCAGCAAGTTCCTCCCACTGTGGGATTCACAAGTTCTGTTTCTTAACAGAGGCTTGATGTTATCAACGGCATGGCTGAACTTGAAACAAGGTACTAAGTACTTGTTTGATTGCCATTACAACGGGCAGCGAAGATCTTCAAATCCCCATTACCATTACATTGCCCAAAAATAGTGTGAAAGGAAAGACTGTATAGATTTCAGGGAATAGCAAAGAAGTGGTTTGGTTATGTCATGAAGTGTGTGGAATATGAAATTGGTCTGTAGTTAACTGGAACAGGGGCAGATCATTATTTTTATGGATTTATATGATAGACCTTATTGTTTTGGCCACTGTTTAAAAAAAACCAAAGTTTTAATATGAAATGTGTCTTTAACTTTTCCATGATTTGACATAAGGGCCCAAGCTTTTTGGAACATATTCTTTCATTCTTCACGAAGCCACCTTAGTATTATGTTAGACATGAACCAGACCTTTAACCAGCAGTCAATTTTGCCAAGTCCATCAATGAACATGGCTCTAAGGTTTTGAATGGTGTTAAAAGCAAGGGAATTTCCAGGCCACTGCAGTGTTTATTTCCTTCTTTTGGATAAGTTTCTTAACCTTTTGTGATGTGTGGCCTTGTCCCAGATTGGCATGTGATATTCCATCTCCATTTTAAAATGTTTATAATTCCAGATCCATTTTGCTTCTCAGTATATCAATGTATTCAGCAGAATTCATTGCTGCCCCAAGAGAGACAAGACTTGCTGGCCCACTGAAAGTCAGAAAGCTCCAAAACTACAATCTGATGAAAATGCTCAGATCTTACAAACTAGTAGTTAACCTCATCTCTGACAGTGGTTTGGCATACGAATGAACAGCAGAGTGGGCAGTGGCCACCAGTCTCTTTCTGGAGTATCCACTACTCTTTTCTTTGTCTTGATTGCCCTTGACAAGTTTTGTTTTAGTTAGTGTATTTGTTCTTCATAGCCCCTGGTGAGCAGCCTTTTTTAAAAACTGGTTTTCTCTCTTTTCTTCCACCTATACCGTGCTGAAAAGAGCTCAGTGCTGTCCCCTCCAGCCACTGGATCCATCCAAAGGGCTTTGTATATTTCTGGGATTTAATTCAGCTGTTTTCCGCTATAGTTGGTCAGTTCTTGATTTTAATTTTCAACCATAGTTTTGTGCTTCAGTATTGCCTATATTTTTGCATCATGAACTTGAATGAACCTTGGCACATTTGACTGCTCCATACCAGCAGGTACTGTAGGATCTCAAGGGGGCAGAGTCAAGACGGCGGAGTAGAAACAGGCTCCCACCTCTTCTAATTCATGTAAAAGGTGACTCTGAGTGAACTCTGGAGCTACAGAACCCACAAAATGACACAGAGAAGCTAATCTCCTGCTGAGGACAGCCCACCAGGCCCACAAGAAGCAACCAGTGCAGCCCTCTGGGAGCCGAGTCCAGCCCCATGAGAGCCGGAGGTCTTAGCCACAGGGCAACCTGACCAGCCGCTGGCTGGAGGGACTTCAGATCACCAGCAGCTGTGGTGATTTCCAGAATTATCAAACCATAGATGCTAAGGACAAAGTGAGAGTTCAGTGCAGTGTGGACTTTAGGACCTGGTAGTTTGGGAGTGTGGTCGACCTTTATCCCCTGGAGGGAGAAGCCTCTGAGGAGCCTTGGCCATGTAGCCTCCACCATGTGGCAGCTTCAGCTCCTGGCCTGCAGAGTGTTGGGGGACCAAACAACCAGTCTGAGGGGTATTCACTCTTGCTTTAACTTGCTTGGATCTGGATTGCGGTCTAGGGTGGAGGTCCTGGGGTGTGTGACCAGCTTGCCAGAGCATGTGGAAGCTTCAGAGGGGGCACCCAACCAAAACCTTTGGCAGTTGAGAAAACACCAGCGATTTGGGACAAAGCTCCCCTGTCTGGTAGCAGAGTCCTTCTGTGGCAAAAAGCTCAAAAGTCAAGCAATTGAGTGGCAACGTGAGCAGGCAAAGGAACCAAACCAAGCAGAGCAATCCAACTTTAATCTCCTATTTTGGGGACAAAAAGGATCAAAGCATGGAACAGGAGGAAGACAGTGAAGTCAGAACTCCTGCACCAAAAGCTTCCAAGAAAAACACAAGCTGGTTACAGGCCATAGAGGAGCTTAAAAAAGATTTTGTAAAGCAAATAAGAGAAGTGGAGGAAAAATTGGGAAGGGAAATGAGAATGATGTGAGAAAATCATGCAAAGCAAGTCAACAGCCTGCTAACTGCTCATTATGAGAATAATTGAAGGGAATAGAAACGTATACACATATACACATACATATATGTCTATATAGGAGGGTATATGGGCATATGAATACATATGGGAATGTGTTTATATATGTGTACAGGTATACATAGACAGAGGGCACAGGACCAGTTGAATAGGAAGGGATGATACTTAAAAGGTGAAATTGAGAGGTGAGCGAGGAATATAATGAGAGCAGTTGGAGAGAGACAGAATGGGGTAAAGTATCTCATATAGAAGAGGCGAGGGAAAATGGTTACAATGGAGGGGAAGAACAGGAAAGCAAAATGGAATGAGTCAACCTTACTTTCATTGAATTTGGCTTAGGGAGGGAGTGACATACACACTAAATAGGGTATCTCACCCTACAGCAGAGAAGGGAATGAGAGCGGGGATGATGGAAGGGAGGGCATGCTGGGGGAGATGGAAGTTGGAAGCACCCACTTTTGAAAAGGGACAGGATCAAAGTAGAGAATAGAACAAGTGGGAGGTGGGATAGGAGGAAGGAAAATATAGTCAGTCTTTTGCAATATATCTACTATGGAAATGTTTTGCATAGCTACACATGTACAATCTATACTGAACTGCTTATCTTCCCAGTAAGGGTGGGTGACAAGGGAGGAAGGGAATGAATCTGGAATTCAAAGTTTTAAAATCAAATGTTTAAACATACACACGCACACAAACACACATATACTATTATTACTAGTGTTTTTTTTTAAATGAAAGTAAAAAAGAAATAAGTCCTAAAAGAGCTACAACTTTGGTGAGTTTCCTTGTTGTGATATCTATTCTTAAAAATCTATAGGGAAAAAAAAAAGCAAAACACAGCCAGAGAGCATTGGAACGTGTATGTGGCATGAAAAGTAGCACTCAGCTGAAAGAAACCTAACTAAAAATGGGGCAACTAGCTCAATTTAGTTTTGACTGGTCAAGATCAGATATTCTGAATCAGCCTAGTATTGGTAGAGTAGCATACCTATGACCATTGTCAGGAAATGAAACCATGGCAAACATCCCAAACCATTTGCACACTATCGTAGGAAGGATTTGCAATGCCAGATTGAGGACTCTCTTTTTTAGCCTAGAGAAAATAGGGAGCCACTGGTGTTTTTTGAGTCAGGGGATGACATCATCAAACCTTTGCTTTAGAAAAGTTATTTTGGGACCTTTGTGGGGATGAATTGAATAGAGAAGAAACTTGAGGCAAGGAAATGAATTTGGACCTTGCTGTAATAGTCCAGATGAGGTGATGAGGATCTGACCTGACCTAAGATGGCGGCTTTATAAGTGCAGTGGTGAGAAGAGAATGCTTGAGAGATGCAATTGGGCTGGAAAAGGTAGGAGAAAGGGATGAGACAAGAATGACTGAGTTGTGGATGGGTTATTGGAAGGATGGTGGAAGCCTCAGTAGAAAGAAAAATGAAGGGATCGGTTTGTTTTGGGGGGCGGGTAACAAGTTTGCCTTTGGACATCAATCAACAAGCATTTATAAAGCACCTACTCAGTGCTAGGCGGTGCTGAGTTTGAGATGCCTTTTAGACATGCAGGTGGAGATGTGTAGGGAACAGTTATTAACAAAAGACTGAATAGAATTTAGAAGAGAGATTGGAGGTGGAGGAGTGGATTGGAGACTCTCTGCATAGATAGGTATGCTCATTGAATCCTTGGGAGCTGAGGAGATCCCAAAAAGTTTAGAGAGAGAAGAAAGGCAAGGATAGAGTTTTAGAGGACGTTAGGGGCTCAATAAGGTTTTAGCCAAGGAGACCCTGAAGAGGAGTGGCCAGACAGGTAGAGAGAGAGCCAGTGTCACACAAGCCAAAGGAGGAAAGTCACCGATGCCAAGGACTCAGAAACTTCCCACGGGGCTTTGGAGTTAGGAGATTCTTGGTAACCTGGAAGAGAACAGTTTCATTGTAGTTATGGGGGTCAAAAATCACATTGCAGAGAACTGAAAAGTTAGCAGTAAGGGAAGATGTGGCAAGAAGTATATAGACTGTGAAAGGGAGAAAAATGGTAAATTCTAGTGAAGACTTTTTAAGGATGGGGGAGATATGTTTAGGTTTGTGAGTAGCAAGGAAGAAACCAGTGAATTTGGAGAGGAGAAAAGAGTAAGAATAGCAAGCAGGGAAGAATAAAAGAATTGGCCTGCATTCCACAGGGA
This sequence comes from Petaurus breviceps papuanus, assembly GCF_028583685.1. Taxonomy (NCBI): domain Eukaryota; kingdom Metazoa; phylum Chordata; class Mammalia; order Diprotodontia; family Petauridae; genus Petaurus; species Petaurus breviceps. The sequence goes on along the minus strand of NW_027187307.1, from coordinate 7,701,838 downwards.
GGGCTAGGTGGAGATTAGCTAACTCAGTCCCTTTGTATGAGTTTTTCTAAGGTTTTCAGTGACAAAGGCAGATGGCATTTGGGTTTGGTAAGGCCCAAGTGGTAACAGGTCAAAGGGATGACGGGTTCCTGGACAGAGAACAGCAAATAATGCAGACTGGTAAAGGTTCAGTTCTAAGGTCAAGACTGAGATGGATGGCCAGTGAGGTGAGAGCAGGGTGGACAGAGTGGAGATCTTGGGCTAGTCAAAGAAAAGCTTTAAGAAGAGGGATTCAGAATCACTGCTTTCCTTCCAGACCCAGCCCAAGTAACACCTTCTGTATCAGGGCTTCTTGGGGTTTGTCCACTGATTTTTGTACATGGGTTGTTTTGTTTGCTTGTTTTAATCTTGATAAACTGTATTTCCAGTTAAGTGATTTCCTTTGTAAGCTTACTATTTTTATGCATTTAAAGACATTATTCTGAGGAGGGAATGATGGGTTTTACTACACTGGCAAAGCGGTCTGTAAGCCTAGAAAAGGTGATGCCCCATTTTGGGTGAGGATTTTCATGATTCTCCAGCCATTAGCGCCTCCCCTTCCATCCCCATGGTCTCCCTTGGGCACGTATGGAAAAATATGCATATGATTTCCTCTGGCCAGAATAAAAGCTCCTCAAGGGCCACCGAGTGTTTTACCTTGAGCCCAGCAGGTTGCCTGGCACATTGTAGGTGCTTACTAAATGCTTGCTCATTGATTGGACCCCACTGTTCTGCTCATCTTCTTTTTGACCACTGGCTTTAACAGTGTGTTCAAAGGGATGGGAAGAACAATTCCTTACTGCCGTCCCAATGGATAACACCGACCTCACTGGAGGTGGCAGCTACCCACACTTGCGGGAATTAGGAAAGCTGGTTAGCCTTTGCTGAAGCCATGAACCACGCTTGGCCTTTGTCAACAAGCAGCCTGGCTCTCACCCCGTTTGGAGAATTCAAGCAGCTCTCAACACTGGTACTTAATAGGAAAATGAGCGCCATGCTACAGAAAACAATTAGGGCCGAGCCTTTGAATCAGTATAAATGAGGCAGGCCGTTCTTCAGCTGCAGTAAGAAGCAGGCCAAGAGGGCAGCAGGAAGACTTTCTGGCAATAATCATTCCCTATGACTTTGCCTAGAAAAAGGTGAAGCTTTTATTCGAGGATTTGATACAATGCAGCTGTCGACAGCAGGGGGAGAGTTTGACCAAGCCCAAACTGCTCCCTCTTCAGAAATGTCTATAAAACAAAACAGACCAAGGGGGGTGGGGGGGTGGGAGATTTACATTACCAATGACAAATCAAAGCTGAAAGTTTGCCTGGCCTGTTGTCATTCATTGCCATTCATATTCAGAAAGCAGACTGCTGTGATAATTGATTTGATGGTCCAGCTTGAGTGGAAGCACTTCTGGGCATAGCAGGCCTCAGAGATGCCAAAAAAGAAGAAAAGGTGGGAATGAAATAATGTATTGCTTTCTCCTCAGAGGCATGTGGCCCAGTTTTTTTGTGTGTTTTTTTTTAAAAGAAGAGAAAAACATGCTTTAAAAAAAAGGCAGGGGAGACCTCAAGAACTTGGTAATAAATACAAAAATGACCATATAGCCCCAGCGCAATAAAAATAAGCATTCAAACTGAGACAATGAGAGGACATATTTTACTGACAGGTGAACAATGGGAGAGCGTGGTGGAAATAATCAGATTTTCCCCGGACCCTGTCGAGGGGAGTACCTTTTCTGCTGCTCTTTTGTACAGGGACAAAACAAGATTCCCTTTCGGAAAAAGGCTTTTAATTTTTAAAGGTTTTCATACTGGAATTAATAGTTCAGAAGGAGAAAAAGAAAACAATGATTGAGCCTGAAAAGCTCTCTGCTAGCTGGCTGGCTCCCTCCCTCCCTCTCTGCCTGGATTATCTGAACTCATTGAATTTCTTGACTTTAAGCAATAAGTACCAGTGTGGCAGCTTGTCCTCCTATCTGTGAGTGGAAGGGGCTGCTCAGGCCCTACCTCCTGCCGATATGAATAACGTTGGAGCTCAAAGGGCCATTTGGGGCAAAGGAAAGAGAAAAAGGTACTGAATTCAGTGCCTGACCTCTTCATCACGACTGCCAGCTCAACTGTGCGCCCCTGTCATCAATTTAAAGAACCAAACAAAACCAGATGAGAAACATGAGCTGTCAAAACACAAATTTTAATCAGGCTCAGTTTGTCTTTGGAGAGAAAGGTAGTGCAGAAGCAGGCCAGGCCTTGAACCTCTCTGAACTGATGGCATTCAGTCTCTGCTCCCCCTTCCTCCCTTCGCCATTTGACAGCAGAGGCTTCTTTTCAAAAGGAGGCTGATGGAGAGGGCCGAGGCCACTGCTGAAAGAGAAAGCTGGTCAGCTGCCATTTTCTAGTTTTGTAAGGATGTTCTGAGCAAGTGAGACCCTGGCAATTAGGAAGGCAGAGAAGTCCTCCTTTCCATGCTTGGGCCAGAGCAAAGTGCTGTTCCCCACTTTTCTTCTTTGTCCTCTTCCCTGCCTCCTTGTTAAAAGGAATTGGATCAGGTGACTACTCAGATCTCTCTACAATACAGCTATATCATCTTGGGCTCAAAGAGCTTGGAAGACCAGAAATTATCCCTCTAAATGTATCAGTTCACCTTACTTACTATCCAGTGTGAAAGGACTTTCACTCGGCTGTTGTAATGTCAATGGATTTCTCACCTTTGGCAAAGTCAGTGTTTGGCCTGGAGAAGAGCAGACTTTAGGGGTGCATGATAGGTGTCTTTCCGTACTTTGAGGGATGTTACAGGGAAGAGGAACCAGTCATGGAATCAAGAGCTTGTTAGGAGGAAAAGCTTGCTAATGATGAAAGTTGTCCTGAAGTAGAATGGATGGCTCCCCCTTCCAGAAAATCATCCAGCACTGTCGGGAATAGCCCAGCCTGGATGTTTCCTAGTGAGGATTCTTGTTCATGGCGCAGACTAGAAAGTCTCAAAGATTCATTTCAACTTTGAGATTCACCAGTCATCTGTTAGATGCCTACTGTGTGCCAAAGACTGTGATAGGTGTCAGGGTTACAAAGACAAAAGTGAACAATTCTCTACCCCCAAGGGACTTCTGATTGAAGTTGCAGCACCTGGAAGCTCAGCTCTCTTCTTCATAGCCCTTGGGGGAAGCAGGATGAAAGGCTGTCTTGGGCAATGGGTTGAGTTAACAGATTGTATTCAGAGGCCTTTGGCTTTTGGGGATCCAGTGAGCTGAAAGAATTATTGAGGCCCAGCAATCCAAATGAGGAGGGCCAGTGTAATTAATATGGTGGAGTCAGGAAATCTGGATTCATTCTTGAGTCACATAATCAGCAAATCACAGAACTGAAGAGTTGGAAAGGGCCTTAGCTCTAATTCTCATCAGTTTGACTCATGCTTCTGCCCTCTGGGGTCAAGCAGAATGGATGGCATTGTTCTTCAGATATCACTGTCATGTTCTTCTGAGGCTAAACATGCCCATCTCCTTCACCCACTCACACCTCTGTCATTGTTTTCCACTTCGAATAGAATGAAATAGTATTCTTTACCAAAATGAAATTTTTTGTTCTAAAACAGCAGCAACAACAACCCCCCCCCTCGAAAAAAAGGTTTTGCTGAAATCTTCATAGACTATCTGTAATATTCTCCTCATCTGCTAGTTTAGTAATCCTGATAAAAGGGGAGGAGTTCAATTCGAAATGTAAGCCTTCTACTTACTGTGACTATGGGCAAGTAACAACCTCCAAAATTCTGTTCCTTATCTGTTGCATGGGGAGAAAATTACAGTCTAACTCATGATTGTGAGAAAGCTATTGGTAATTGTGTATAAATGTGAGCCTTACTGTACTGTATAGAATGAAGAGTGTTGTATATTATAACAAAACTGGGTTCCAGAGTGAACTTTGAAATTTCTTATAAGTCTCTTCTTTGAGCTAAGCATTTCTGTGTTTTCAACTTTTTGGAAGAATGAAATATAATTTCACTACCAAAATAATTTTTTTTTTCTGAAACAAAAGGTTAACTAAAATCTTGGTAAATTCTTTGCAGCATCCTCCTCAGCTGCTGGGTTAGTAATCCTGTCCCGAAAAAGAAGGGGGGCAGGAAATATGGGTCATCTGGAATGATGTAAGCCTTCTACTTAGTGACCCACAGCAGAAACATCACAGCCTCAAGTCTGGGTCTTGTCATCAAATGGGGAGAATATTAGAGTATTGAATGCAGAATTGTTGAAAGAAAGCTATTGATAGACCCCATATAAATGTGAATCCTCTGTATTGCAGAGTACAGAAAGAAGAGTCATGTGTAATAAAGCTGGACCTTTTTTTTGCGTTTTGGAGGGGGGAAGGTAGGGCAATTGGTCTTAAGTGACTTGCCCAAGGCCACATGGCTAGTTTTGTGTTGTGTCTGAGTTCAGATTGGAACTCAGGTCCTCCTGACTCCAGGACCTGTGCTCTATTCACTGTGCCACCTAGCTGCCCCTCAAACCTGGACTCTTAAAATTTCAAGGTACAAATTTCCTGGGGTTCTAATGCTCGAACTTGTCATCTCTTGCTCATCTTCTGATAGAGTGAATGAGAATTTACTACCAAAATATTTTTTCATTTTAAACAAAAAAACATTTTTTGCTAAAATCAAAACCTTGCTTAGTAATCTGGGGTGGGTCTGGAAACATGGTTGATCTGGAGTATAAACCTTCTACTTGCTGACTATGTGCAAGTGAACACCTCTGGAAGTCTAGCTCTTGTCTATAAGATGGGGAGAATATCCCAGTGTTGACCTCTCACTTGTTGTGAGGGAGGCTATCAGCAGATTGTGCACTGATGTGAGTCTGGCCATACTGCTGAATAGAGGAAGCAGAGACATGTGTGATAAACTGGACTCAGAAATAAAATGACAGGTGTCCTGGGACTCAGACATTTGGGGTTGTCAGTCATCTCTGGGGCTGCTTTCGACTTTTGAAAGAATGAAATGTAATTTGCTACCAAAATATTTTTTTTCTGAAACACAAAAAAGCCTTTTACTCAAATCCTGGTCAACTCCATGCAATAGCATTGGGGTCAGGTAGTGGAGGTGGGGGGAAATGTGGTTTGTGCCCAGTGTAAGCCTTCTACTTACTAACTCACCATGGGCACATGACAGCCTCTAAAAGGCTGGTTCTTATCTGTCAAATGGGGAGAATTTTACAGTGTCTAATTCATAATTTTTGTGAGGATAAATATTGGCAAACCCCATATAAATGTTAATCCTCTGTACTTCAGAGTACAGAAAGAAGAGTCGTGTGTAACAAAGCTGGACTCTAAAATTTCAAGGTATAAGTTTCCTGAAGTTTTAATCTTTGAACTTGTTATCTCTGGGAATGTTTTCATTTTTGAAACAATGAAATAGAATTCACTAAACCAAAAAGCTTTGCCCTGAACAAAAAAGCTTTGCGAAAATCTTGCCAAATAAGGGGGAGGGGGTGTTGCAACAAATGTGGTTGGTCTGGAATATAAGCCTTCTGCTTACTGACTTACTATGGGCAAGTAACCACTTCTGAAAGTCTGGTTCTTATCTATCAGGTGGGGAAAGTCTTCCAGTGTCAAACTGAGAATGATTGGTAAGAAGGCTATTGGTGTACAGCCTACATTAATGTGAGTCTTGCTGCCCTGCACAGTACAGAAACGAGGCCTCTATAACAAAGCTGGTCTGTAAAATGAAATCACAAGTGTCCTGGGGCTCTAATCTTCTTGTGACTGTTTTTAACATTTGAAATATTGAATCCACTAAAATAAAAGTTTTCAAAAAGAAAAATGTTTTGCTAAGATCTTGGTAAACTACCTGCAAGCCATCTCCTCATCTACTAGGTTAGCAATCCTGCCTAGAAAGAGGAAAAGAAGTTAGTCTGGAAGGTGAGCTTTTCTACTTACTGACTCATAGACTTGGCGAGTAACAGCCTCTAAAAGGTTCAGTTTCTTCTCTGTCAAATGGGAATAATATTACAATGCCTAGTTGCTGCTTGCTGTGAGGCAAACATTTGGGAAAGTGTACATCAATGTGAGTGTACCTGTAATGCAGAGTTCAGAAAGGGAGTTGGGCATCAGAGTTAGAAAAGGTAAATTGTGATGTGATGTTTGTGGAAAGCCATACAGAGGGTTTTAGATTTAATCACAAAGGTGATTAAATAATGATAATTATGTACATTATAATGATAATTATTATACATTAGTATAATGTACTAATAATGATAAAATGACATAGTACTTGAAGGTTTGCAAAGAATTGTAAGGTATTTTATCACTTTTCTTCCCCACAACAACCCCTGGAGGCAGATGCTATCATTATTCTCATTTTACACACAAGGAAACTAAGCAAAGCCTAGATGACTTGCCCAGGGCAGGTGGATTGAGGTGGTAATAGGGGCAGACCTATGGATCACTTTAGTTAGCTCTATGAAGAATGAAGTGGAATAGGGGAGAGACTTGAGTCAGAGGAGGCTTTGTTATTAGGAGGCTGTAAAAATGTTCCAGAGGAGAGGTCTGAGAGCCTGAACTAGAGTGGGTAGAGAAAAGGGAATATATGGAAGAGATCTAAAGATAGAAACAGTAAGATATGGCAAGTAATTGGCCAGGGGATATGAGTAGGAGTCAGGAATCAAGGATAACATCGAGGTTGTGGGCCCAGGTGATTGGAAGGATGGTGATGACCTCAGTGGTGATAGGAAGGTTGGGGGGGGGGCTGAGGATATAAGTTCTGTCTTGGATAAGATAAATTTGAAATTCCTCTGCCCCATCCAGTTAAAATCCAGTAGGAAGTTGTTGACATAATTATGGGAATTTGGGAAATGGGCTGGATATCCAAAGAGAGGAATCATCTTTCTAGAAATGATAGTTGTTCACATGAGTTCCTCATATCACCAAGTGAGAAAGTAGGGAGAAGAGATAGAACTTTAGGGTATAACCAGAGTTAGAGAGCATGATATAGATAGATAGTGATTAGTGATCCAGGAAAGGAAACTGAGGAGTATGTGTACACACACACACACACACACACACACACACACGCACGCGCGCAGTATCACTTCTTTGGTGTTTATATTTATTTTTATATTGACACATTTTATCATCCATTTGTTCCACTTGTGCCCAACTCTTCACAGTGCAATTTGGGATTTTCTTGTCAATGATACTAGAGCAGTTTGTCATTCCCTTGTCCAGCTGATTTTACAGATGAAGAAACTGAGGCAAACGGAGTTAAGTGACTTGCCCAGGGTCACATAGCTAGTATGTTTCTGAGGTCAAATTTGAACTCGGGAAGATGAGGCTTCTGACTCCATTCATGGCCCACTATCTACTATACCATCCACCTGCCCCATATTAACACATATAAAGTTTATTTTATATACAATATATTTGTATATGTTTTATTTTCTTTATAATATTGTGACTGATTCTCCTTTGCTAGGTCACCATCTATTTCATACCCTCTAACTGCAATTAGAACCTAAGGAACTCACCTCTTACTATACTTTCTCACTTGCTGAAATCATCACCTCTTATGAGTTTGATGATTATTTCTATGAAAATTACCCCTGTTCTTTATATATCTAGCCCAGGTTTGAGAGAGAGAGGGGAGAGAGGAGAGAGAGGGAGAGGGAAAGAGAGAGAGAGCAAGAGAGCGAGTGCCTTAAAAACTCAGAGGAGAGAGTCTGTGTACAGAAGGTTGAGGATAATGGTTGAGACCAAGTCATCAAAGTTCCTGAGCTCATTGGTATGGGTACTGTCTTAGGCCATGAATATAATAACCAATCCATACCTTTTCATCTGGTGTCATTTTTTAGCCTAAATTTTCCATAAAGATTTTGTCCAATTGTATACATATATACATCCTGAATGTAAAGGAAATGTACAATGTAGGGTACACACACATACTGGATAGGGAGGGAGGGGCATTAGCAACTGATAGGATCAGGAAAGTTTTCATGTAGAAAATGGTACTTGAACTGCATCTTTAAAGAGGAAATGGATTCTGTGAATCAGAAGTGCTGAGGGAGTGCACTCCAAGCATGGGGGACAGCCAGTACAAAGGCACAGAGATGGGAGATGAAGTACTATGTGAGTGAAGAACAGAGAGAAGACCAGTTTGTCTGGATTGTGGAGTGTGAGGCTGGCTAATGATGTCTTCCATTCTCCTTTTTACATCCGAGTCATTTGATATAGCATTTTGCAGCCTATTTAAATTCCACCATCAATCAATCAGCCAGTCAATCAAGTATTAAGCACCTGCTGTGGGTCAGGTGTTGGGGGTACCAGTGCAGCCATAGGTGTTGTTGCCTTTGAGGACCCATAGAATTGGGCTTCTTTAGATCACAGTATTTCATGAGTAGGTTTAAAAAGACTGAGCTTGTTTTGTTTTTATAACAGGAACTGCTGAGCAAATTCACCTTGCTCTCCATCAACAGGAGCACTAGGAATTTGTGTTTCACAAGCAAAACTTTCTGAAGGGGATCCTTTAGTATGGGTTAAGCAGAGAAGAATTGCATCTTCATCCCCTCTGCAATGCGAGGACTGCTTCTGTAAATCTCTGTGCCTATCCAGGAAGAAAAAATGACATCACTCACAGGTTTATCCACTTGTTTGGACTCTTGTACTTTGCTGCTACAGACTGGAACTCTGAGTGTGAAACCCACAACAAGGAGACAGAACTGGTCTTAAGCAAGGAGGTACCTTCTGCGTGCTGAGCCAAATGGAGTCATTTACATGCACACCATATTAATGAAGCCTTTGTGGGCTCCCACTCGCCAGGCAGCCAGGCAGTACTTCTTGTCTCAATTGATCTTAGGGGTGGGCATTCCTCTGGCCTGGGCTCTTTTGGGAGTAGTTCTAGTTTCATCATTTTGCCACCTTTAAACACCTGCAGAGTCCCCTGGCCTTGGACCTCCCACCTGACCTTCTCCTTGCAGCCCTGCTCTAGGTACCTTCGGTGCCTCTGATATTCTCTCCTTTGGGCAATATTTGTATGAACTCAGTCCCTATGTGGCTTCTGTGTCGAGCTGTGCCAAGTGTGCCAGGCCACACATGATTACTCTTCTTTGTGGCCACAGAATTCCTCAGTAAACTGTTGGCACTGACTGCAAGGTACTTTGTTGAGATGTTTATGTGGGAAGTTAGGGTCACAACCTCAGCCTCGTTTTCCAAAAGGGTTGTGTATTATGCAAGATGGAGATTTGCCAAAAAGAGAAATATCGCAGGGCCAGAGGGCCAAAGCCCAGCAGAGGCTTAAGGAGGCTTCTCTTGAGGGGCCATCCTAAAGCATTATTTCAAGTCTAGCAGGACATGCCTAGAACAGAGTTGTTTTTTTCAAAGACTAATGTGCTGGGGAGTTTGTTTAGTTTTTGTTGTTGTCTCTGTATACTAGAATGATTAGCTTAGAAAATGGCAGTTTATCTTCAGTAAAAAAGAAAATTCGGAACTGAGGAAAATGGACTTCTCTTTGTTAATACATCGCTCAGAACTTTGGAGGTTTCGCTATTTCAGTGTGTTTCTTGTTTTTTGCCAGAAACTGAATGTTTGCTACCTTCTAAAACCATTTTTCTTCTTTAACATATGTAATTCATCCTTTCCTGATGCACTCTCTCACCTTTGAGCCCTTCTCTTCATTCTGCTTGTTTATTCTTATTTTAAATGAGTGCATACCATATTTCACTTTTTTATTGAAATAAATGAATTCATGCATTTGCTTTCTTCACAGCATGATAGGATAACAGCTAGAATAAAAATAATCAACCTAATATTTCTTGTTGCTAGAAAATAATTATGAGAGTATTACACAAAGGAAGCCATGCTTAAAATAAAGGCTTCATATTGCATTGAAAACTCAAGTGGGACCTTCAAGTATTCTGTTTAGTAGAATAATATATCGATGAACCCGTGGAGAACTAATTATGTTGTTTCACATGAATTACAAATGCATCATTTAGCTGCATTATTGTCTTACATGTGTCCTTTACAATTAATCATCATTAAATGTTGGAATTATGAAATTTGAGATGCAAAAATACCTACTTTTAGAATAAGTGATTAAAGTAAATACCATGATTTTTACTCAAGTTTTACAGCTGACCTACAGGGGTTCTTCTCCCCTGTTGTACTATAATGTGCAAATGGAAAAAATATGGTTCTCCTACCTACCAAAGTACCCTCAAGAAAACTACAGCGGTGATAGCGAGTTCAGGTCTGCCCATTGTCCCCACCACTCGTTACTTGTCCTGTGAATTTCAGAAATGGAAGTTTAATTGAGAGCCACATTTGCTTTCCCTTCCCAAAGTCATCATGAATGATTGTTGAGTTGATCTGTTGAGGTTTAACAGCATGATTAATATTAATTATAACTAAATTACATAATATGTTGTTCAGTCCTGTCTGACTCTTCCCAACCCCATTTGGGATTTTCCTGGCAAAGAGTCTGTAATAGTTTGCCATTTTCCTGCTCCTGCTCATTTGACAGATGAGGAAACTGGGGCCAGGGGGGTGAAGTGACTTGTCCAGGGTCACACAACCAGTGAGTATCTGAGGTTGGAATTGACCTCAGGTCTTCTGGACCCCAGGCCTGGGTTCTGTGCTCTCTGGCACCAACTAACTACTCTATATTATGCTATTCTAGCATGAAAAAAAAAAACTCCACTGGAAGGTAGTGTTTTTAGTAGGTGGGGGTTGAGCTGATCTCAATCTGAGAGGTCTGACTGGACAACTTCATGTGGACTTCTTAGCCTAATGGCCTAAATGGGACCTTAGGGGCCAGGATGGAGAGGCGGCCATCCCCAGAGACTCCCCAGGACCATCAGATTTGGGGATGAGCATGCACTAAACTGCCCTTGGGCCTTCCTGCTGGACAGGGCCAGCTGCTTCCTCAGCACCGCCCCCTGGTGGTCAAAGGCCCAGCTTCTTGCTCAGCACCGCCCCCTGGTGGTGAAACATGTACCTCACAGGGTACTTGAGGGGAAAACCTTGATGCCTTACAGCAGTATAGAGATGGGAGCTATTTTTGACAGGGGGAGGGGTAGTTGAGAACTGATCCCTATTTTTGTGCATTTAAGGAGAAAGGAGACTAGCTGTTCCTTCCAGGCTGTTTACAAGCATGTTCTAGTATCCCCCATAGTTAAGCCCCTCACCAGACCCCACCACGCCTGCTAGCAATAGTTTTAGATCACTCTTCTCCTTCTCAACTAAACTCCATGAAAAACGGATTCGATGCCTCATCTTCCTCTTACTTTCACAACGACTGAAACACTGGGAGAGCAAGCAAGATGAGGACTCTAGAAAATAGCTGAATGGGAAAGAAAAGGAGAGTAAATTAAAAAAAAAATCCCTGGACTTCCTGAAAGGCATCCCCAAACAAGAGAATCTGCATATCATATCTGAAGACATCCTAAAAGAAAACTGGCCAGGCCTGGGAGAGCTCTAGAGCCAAGAGAAATAGACCAGTCACTGGTCACTTCAAATTGAGCTCACCTCAAATATCATAGCCCAAACCCAGAGTTTTTAAATCAAAGTAAAAACATTGCAAAGAAGCCTAAAAGGGAGGCCAATACCAAGGAAGCACAATCAGGATTATGCAGTCCTTAAGAGCAAATGGTACTTCTCCAAAAGATAAAGACTCTCACTCAACCAAGGAGAGCTTACCCTGCAAAAGGGAGTATAATTCTACAGGGGCAAAAATGAACTTTTCATAAAAATCAAGGGTTTACAAACATTTCTGCTGGGAAAACCAGAGTTGGGTATAGAATTTTTGAAATGCAAATTCAGGAGACAAGAGGAACCTAGAAATCTGATGATGAGAGCAATTTGAAGACCTTACATGAGGATCAAGGGCTCACATCCTAATGGGGGAAAGAAACCTTTGTCCCTTCAAAACCCCAGTGTCTTCAAAATCCTCAGTGACAAACTGAGGCAAACAGGGTGAAGTGACTTGGCCAGGGTCATACAGCTAGCTAAGTGTCTGAGGCTGGATTTGAATTCTGCTCTTTCTGACTGCAGGCCATTGACTGTATCCATTGTACCACCTAGCTGTCCAAATGATCTAATATATAATATCACCTATACATATCTAATGTATATATATATATATATATATATATATACACACATATATATATATATAAAGCGGAGGATAGTTCTAATTGTTACGTTTCCCCCCCCCCCGGTGTATCTATGCTATATGAGCAGTGGGCAGGTTTAGAGTGGGCTTTTCTGAGTCCAATATTGATACTGTCAGGAGACAGTCCAGTCTGACCGACAGTGGGAGTGCACACTTTTCTTCCAGCCCTTCCTGTGTAAAGCTCAGGGTGCAAGAAGGTGGGCATTATTATAACTAATAACCCAAATAATGAGGGCAGACTTTTTTTTCATGATTCTGCTCCGCAGTTCTAGATACATAAATGTTGAATTGAGAACAGCAATTTTTGATATTAACTCGGTACAGTTTTCCTTTCAAAACCTTCACAGAAAGAACTTAATTGATAGTACTAGTAAACTCATTCCATTTGGAAGCAGCCCCCTCATCTTTTCTTCAGACTGGTTTTTCCTTCTGTCTTCTCTCTTATGATTATTGGCATCACCAATTTTTTACTTCTTCAGACTACAGACCACTCTCATATGCCAGCCTCTAATCTACAGAATCATGAAAACCTGTTCATTTTACTTCCAAATGCCTCTTGCATCAGCCTCCTCCTTTCTCTTCCCATTGGCACTAACTACCCTTCCTGGGGCCCTTACTATATCTCACCTTCCAGTTGCCTCCTCACTGGTCTGTATTCTTCTTTCTTTCTCCCATACATACTAGTAACAGAGAAATTGTCCTTGATCATGTCATTTCCCTGCTCCAAAATCTTCAGAATAAAGCCTCAACTCCTCCATGTGTCACATAAGACCCTCTGCCTTCTGATCCTTATAGGATGGACCTGCCCTGTCCTCTGTTATTTTCCTGTGCTGCAAGTGATGTACTGAGTATTCCCCAGACACCCCCTCCAGGCCAGTTCAAATGCATGGGAAGGAAGCACACAGGATTTCCTTCCGTCTAACAACAAGACCAGAAAGCAACTAAAATCAGGCTTAGTCTGGAATTTGTTCTTGATTATTGACTATTTCTCTGGTCTGTGTTCCCTGCACTGCTCTCCATCACAGCCCCCATAGCTTCTCATGCTCTGATTCTCAGCCATGGATTTCCATAAATACTGAAGAGCCGCTCCACCTCATGGGTCCTTTGTCTGGTTCTCGCCTGTGTCAGAGACATTTCCAGTGGCCATGGCAATTCATCTCTGACCTCATTCTCACTGCATGATTGCCTTATTTCCTCTCATGTATGTTCCAGCTAATGTCATTCTTGATAATGCACTGACAGCTACTGTCCTTGTGCCCACCAAATATTGTTGCCCTGCCCTTTAGGTTACTGGCACTAGTGGTCCTTTGAAATGGTCATAGCCATATAACATTACCATGAGGAGCACTGGACATGTTCTCTTCATATGATCCAGACTGATCCGACTCACTTGTGGGTTCAAACTCTTTTTCCAACTGCAGTGTCTATTCAGCTAAAGATATTGATAGACTAACAATGTTATTAGCTCTCCTTCACATTAATATGGATTTCCCTAATGAAACTTTATAGTCATCCTGGCATCCATATAATTGGTATAAAGTCATCATGAATAACAGTGTTAGATGCAATTCATTTAACAAATAATTATTGATTTCCTGCTGTGTGCAGGGCAGTCTGCTAGGCATTGTGGCTAGGAAGGAGAAGGGTAAAAGAATGAGACAAGGTCTGTCTTACATTTCACTGAAGTGATAAGTCCCGTACAAAAGTAAAATGTCTAATCCTGACCTTCAATTCTCAGGTAGAAATTTGCAGTAACATAGTTACAAGGTTCTGTGGGAGGGAGTTCAGAGGAAAAAGAGATCATTTTTCTCTTATAAGATGATGATAATGAGATCCTAGATTGTACTTGGCGTAGAACGGTCTGCTCCTGAGAACTAAGGCTTGAACTCAAATCTTCAGCTTTGAAGATGATTGCTTCTCCCACTGTGCCACACTGTTTCTCATCCTAGAGAAAGAGGCATTCTTTCCCCTTGCTTTCTATGAACTCTTTATGCTTAATCAGTATTTGGCTTCTACAAGTGAATGGAGTCAGTCTTCTTTCAGAGTCCTCAAAAAGTTTCTGCCCTGTGACCAAACATCTCATTTTTTATTTGTTTTATTAAAACAAATTCTCCACATTAAGTAGTAACCTCCTTTGAAGTATGCACACTTACCGTGGGAACAGAGCAGGTATAGTGTGGCTCCAGTCGACTTTAATAAGGATGGGGCCTAAGTTCCAGGCACTATAAGACCATTTGGGGACTAGGGCCTTGGGAATCTGAGGATGTGTGAACTGACACTTTTACTCAAGGAAGGAACAAATGAATAGAAGCAAAAGGAGTGTGCAGGGACAAGATACCTTGGTTTTGCTGGGAAAGTTCTGCCTTTCGAGGACACACAGCCACACCTGTACACACATATCCATATCCATATCCATACACACACATATGCCCTAACAGACAACTGACTTGATAAAAGATGCTTCCAAGACAAGATCTCCTTAAGTCTATGAGGACTCCCAGAGATATAGATGCCCTTCAGTGGCTCACTTTGCTTTAAGAATTATGAAAGTTTACCTAATTCATTCATTTCACATGCAGCTGTACAAGTCTTAGAATCTTAGGATTTCTGGGCCTCAGACATCAGCTGATGAATGGTAGTGAAGAAAATCCCTGCTGGACATTGCCAGGGCCAGGGTTCAATCCCAGCTCATCCAACTGCCCTGAACAAGTCATTTCTCTTTTCTGCCTCTCAGTTTCATCACTGTCTAACACTGATGATTTCGATGGTCCTGTCCAACTTGAAATCTGAGACCCTCCGACCTAGGCTCCCTAGTTGCAAATAATAAGGCTTAGAAGTACTGAGCAAATTGACCATTCACCTAGGCCAGTTAGTGGCTTCTGGGTTTATCTGGTGGCATATTGGAGCTAGAATACAGGTCTCCTAATCCAGGACACTGTAGGGAAAAACACATCCTTCCTTAACACTCTGATCTCATCTCCAGTTATACTGATGCTGATAACTGCCCCCACTGGTAGAGCCCTTTTGGAGGCAAGTAGCCTGAGTTTTATTGTCCCTTTTTTATGGATGAGGAGACTCATCTATAGCAGCAGGCCAGCCACCAGTGACATTGCTAATGCTGGGCCCCTGGACACTCCAAGGTCCCTGGGCCTGATCCATGGAGATATTGAACTCCAACCTGGCAAGCTGGAATGGTATTTCTGCTAATTCTCCACATGCTTGACTTGACGCCACCCAACCATTCTTCTGACCCTTCCACATTACAGAGGAGTTGCTGTGTCTTGAATGATTGACTGGACTATCTTTGGACATTATTAGTTACTTTGTTCAACCTCCTTGGTTTCCTTGTTTCGGTGCTCATATATCCTGGCTCCCGTCACCATCCTAGGGACCAAACCGCCGTATGGAGGTGTTACAGCATTGAGCTCAGAGTCATGATGAAGTCCTACAGCTGACTGAGCAATAATGAGATTGCTGCCCTTAAGGCCCTCCTTAAAGGAGGAGCCCCCTACTCTCTCCTATCTGCAGGAGAAAGGGAGCCAGGGGCAAGGCTGATGTGACCTTCCCTCTCTAGCTTTACTTCACCCCCCAGCACTGTGCTCACCTCTCTGGTTCCCAAGTAGGCCTTGTCCTCTCCTGCCTCTAGACCTTGGGTCACACTCACCCTCCCAAACTCTTTTTTTTTTGAAGGGGAGAAGGTAGGGCAGTTGGAGTTAAGTGACTTGCCCGAGGTCACATGGCTAGTTATTTTGTGTTAAGTGTCTGAGGCTGGATTTGAACTCAGGTCCTCCTGCCTCCAGGGCCAGTACTCTATTCACTGCACCACCTAGCCACCCCACCAACATTCTTCTTAACAACATTTGGTATGTCCCTGTTACCTGATCCATAATAAAACCCTCAGCTGGACATTTTAAACTTTCCATCATCTGACCCACTTACTTTTCTGTCTTATTTCATTTGATTCCACTTTACCTACACTCTTGTGCCCATTCAAACTGAACTCATTCAAAGTTGTCTGTGCACAGAATTCCATCTCCCACCATCATGCCTTTGCATAGGAAGTTTCCTATGTTTTTAAGGTGCTATTCCTTTCACTCCTCCTCTTAGAATCCTTAGCTTCTTTCAAAGTACGGATTACAATTATGGTTCCAGGAGAGTGAGGTTTTTGGAGGCGGTGAAGGAAGGAGGGCAAGAGGATAGCCTAGCACAGTGATGGACAACTCAAATAGAAATGGATCCCTACAGGCCATAGAGTGACTTAGAAAACCTTGAATTAACATGATCCATGTTGAATTGTATTTTTATTTATTTTGTTAAACATTTTCCAGTTACATTTTAATCTGGCTTGGGCCCCATTCAGGAGTTTTGCTGCCCTAGAATATGAAGCCCAGCTGGACATGGTTGTCCATGTGAAATTTTCACGAATCAGGACAGTGAAGGCCCCAGAGTAGTAACACAAGAGGTAAAAGAGTTAAGCCCCACAGGGCATGGTCTTTGGTCCAGAAGCTTCAACAACAGATGGATGGCAAAGTTCTCATCCTGAAGAAGGTGGTGCTTGAGTCAAGTGTGAAGATCAGGAATCTCCAGAGGCAAAGGTGAGGAGGGAGTGCATTACTGTACGATTGTCTGGAGATGAGAGATGATCTGTTAGAGAGTCTGTTTGGGCATACAGTTGAGTATGGGGAGGGATGGAATCTTTATTATGGCTGAAAAAGTAGCATGCAGCCAGCTATGAAGGGCTTGAAGTGCTAAGCGGAGGAGTTTGTATTTGTTCCCAGAGGAATTCCAGGGCCACTGGAGCTTACTGAGAAAAGTGATAGGATATGGTTGGCCCTGTGTTTTAGGAAAATCATTCTGGTAGCCTTATGGCAGGTGGATCAGAAGATCAATGAGGAGAGTAATGTAATAGTTCCAGGGGAGACAAAGACCCGAACTAAGGTGGTGAGCATGGGTGAAGAGAAGGGGATGGATTTAAGAGATGTGGTAGAAGTAGAAAAGACAAGATTTGACAATTAATTGGAGTTGTGGGGCGAATGGAAATAAGGGGATAGATGATACTGTGGCTGTAAACTCGGGAGCTAGAAGGATAGCGGTGCCCTTGACAAGAAGATTTGGGGAGAAGATCATGAATTCCATTTGGAGCAGTTGGATATCCAGTTCAGTGGAGTTCAGAGGAGAGAGGAGGGCTACGTATCAATCTTAGAGGGATTTCGCTGTACCCCTGAAATCACTTCTCCCCTCCTTCACCTCCCCCAAATACTTTGTCTTGACTTTTCTATTTCATCCTGCAGTGGGATGCAAGTCCCTGGAGACCAGAATTCTAAGTCCTCTAGGATGTTTGTTTGGTTTTGTTTTTCTTGTGCCCATGTGAATCTTTGTAAGTGATAAGGCATTTCCTTTATGTGCAAAATCCCAGAGTCAGTATTAGAGACTGGTGAGCTGGTATTTTAGATATGATACTAAGTGCATTTTCTTTTTAATGAAGAAAAAAATCCAAATGACCTGAGTTTCTGCTGTTTGATCTAGAGACAAGACTTTGAATGAATCACCTAGATTGGGTTTTTTTCAAGGATTGTTGTCTACATGGTATTCATTTGAGACCATCACATTCCTTCTCATAGCCTAAAGCAGATTCCAAAGCTAGGTCTTTTTTGAGGATGAATAGCTAATAGATACACTGACAAATTCAACAAAACCCTTGTGACTGCAACAAACCAGGATGGCAACTCCTTGTCATGTGGTACATTTCTTGAGTGCTAACTTTGTGGGTTGGATGTGAGGCCTGGTCAGTTTCAGCTTGTCTCTAAGACACTGAGATGCCTTGCTCCCACTGGAGGCCCTTCAGGCTTCCTTCAAAATAAATGGTTCTGTATTTCCTCCTTTTCTCTGCTGACTGATGCTGCCCTTTCTCTTCTATGCCATGTCTATTTCAGCAACAGCATCATTATGGGGTGGGGGGTGACACTAGTCATGTTGTGCCATGATGCTGACAACAGTGACTTTCAACAGGGAGCAGTAACCAGTGAAAGGACATCCATCATCAGGGAACACAGGAGAACAACCCAAGTCATAGCAGCCAAATTATCAAAGGTGCCACATGGCTGGAATCACAAGCATGTATTCTAGACAGGGTCCATTTCATGTTGCTACCCTCCCTAGACCTTTATCCCTTCTAAAAACAAGTGGTGTTTAATAATCACTTTTTTGTGTAAGCAGCCATCTTGGAGTTTGCAGTCTAGATGCCAGTACCTTCAGAGCCTCTGGAAGTCATTTGGATGGCATGTAAAGAATAAGCGTATGCAGTGCTTAATCCAAAAAGGTCAATTCCACCATAGTGACCACTGAAGCATAATGTGGGAAATGAGGGCTTTTTTTTTTAACTCATCCATTTGGGAACATTCAAACTTACCTTTTCACAAAGTTGCAGGATTTTATATCTGTTGTATCCTTACTGGATAAATAGCAATCTAAAGCTGACTTTACACCTATACCAACTTACTGAAAATGCCAAAGATTTTATAGAAAAAAAAATGGTAATAGGCAGTTTTAGCTGGCAGCAGATCTCGCTTGTCAGTGGCCTTCCTAATTATTATGATCTAAACTGGTTGTTAGACTTGAAAAGATATATCTCCATTTCTCTGAAGTTCATTATTATCTGAGGGATTGTATTGTCCCAGTGAGGGGTTAGCTTTCCTAAGTTGTGAGATTTGGCCTAAAAGGCTTTGTTTCCTTCACAGTAATTGACAATCACAGGTTTCTGTTTTGGTTTTTGGTTTTCTTTAAAACTGATCACTTGACCTTATAGTATATGTGTTTCTCTCAGAAGGTGTGTTACAAGCTTTACGGCATGCCAAGTTCCATGTTTGTTTTCATTTCTGTAACTAGTGAAGAAGAGGGAATGAGGCTGAAATGTGAGCAGGTGCTTATTAGTTTACCTGTTCATAATTTTAAGGAGGCTAATGATTGTATCAGATTTCACTTGCCTGTTTCATGATTTCTATAATCTTAGTATTACCCAATAATCCCAATCATTTGGTCTGATTCCAACATGCAGTACTGAAAGAGGCCCGTCATTCCTCTACTCAAAGCCCTTCAATGGTTTTCCATTACCTGCTGTATTTAGTCTGTGCTCCTAAACTTAGCTTTCAAAGATCAACATGCTGCCCATTGTTGCAGGCCCAGCCCTCTGAATGTCTTTTCCAAAGGCTCTTCGGAAGTCTTTATGATACCTGTAATCTGTACCTTTCCTACAGTAATATTTATGTGCCCGTTGTACTTCTCCAAGTCAATTGTAAGTTCCTGGAGGGCAGGACCTATATAGTATATATCACTATTTATATTACTTAACACGAGTAGAAAAAGAAAGGCTCAGATAGTGTATTCCCTGCCATCTTCGTGTAATTTAGATCATCAAATCTTCTGCACAATTAAAAGAGGTTTTAATTTAATTTTTTTAAACTGGTTCCATTGCAATAAAGAAAAATTTCACAGCAGTACTTGGTCTTAGTGTAACTTATATTCATGATGATAAGTTAATTATTTGTCTTTACTATCAAAAAGAATTATGAATACTCTGATTTTTCTGGATTTTGAAAGATTATAAAATCATGGCATTTTAACGAGAGGACAGACAGCTAAAATAAATCAGTCAATAAGCATTTATTAAGTGTCTGCTACATGTCATGTACTGTTCTAGGTATTAGAGATGCAGAAGCAAAATGTAAAATTGTCCCTGCCCTTGAGGAGTTTCCATTTTGTCAGGAGAGACATCACATATTGTATATGGTGAATAAATACCAAAAGCATCCAAGATACTTGAAGGTGGGAGAAGCTCTATGTGAAAGGGAGTGCTCAAATTGAGCCTTGAAAGAAGTAAGGGCTTCTCCAAGAGCAAAGAGTACATGGCAGACATGGGGACAGGCAGGGCAAAGGCAGTGGAGTGCCTTGTGGGAAGAGAAGTCAGAAGGCCAGTTTGCTGGACCAGAGAGTGCATGAAGACAGGTAATGGATAGTATGGTTATTGCAAAGCTCAATGCAAGGACCTTCCATTTGATCCTAGAGGCAACAGAGAAAGAATCACTGGAGTTGATTGAGAAGGTGAATGGCACAGGCAGACCTGCCTGTAACGAAAATTGCTTTGGCAATCTGTGTCTGATGGACCACAGTATAGGGAGACAAAGGAAGAGCCCATTGTGCTAGTCCAAGCAAGAAATTCTCAACTAAAGTGGTGACTATGAAAGTAGTGACAAGGGTCAGAGGTGAGTAATGTCATGGAGGGAGAATTGTAAAGGTTCATCGGCTAATTAGATGCATGGTCAGTGAGGAGCTGAGAATAAAACCAAGGTTGCACACCTGGATGGGGAGAAATATGGCGATGTTCTTTAGAGAAATACAAAAGGTGGGGGCGGCTAGGTGGCACATTGAATAGAGCTCTGGCCCTACAGTCAGAAGGACCTGAGTTCAAATCTGGTCTCAGACACTTAACACTTACTAGCCATGTGACCTTGGGCAAGTCACTTAACTCCAACTACCCTGTCCCCTCCAAAAAAAAAAAGAGAAATACAAAAGGTTCTGAAGAGGGGGGCATTTGGTGGGGGCAGGGAGGGGTGGGGTGAAGATTCTGTTTTGAGCCTATTGAGCTTGACATGCCTATGGCATCTGATAGGAAATTTCCAGTAGCCAGCTGGTGGTAGAACACTGGAAGAGAAAGTAGGATTTTGTATATTTGTATATAATACAGATGTGTGTGTGTGGGGGGGGGGGTTGTTTGTATAGATATAATTAAAGCTATAGGAGTTAATGAAGTGAGAGAGTGTAGAAAGAGAAGCTTAGGACAGAATTAGAAGTCCGCCTAACCCACAGTTAGGGGACACAATATAGACGAAGAACCAGAAAAAAGAGATTAAGCAAAGGATGCAGTATCATCTGGGAGAACCCAAGTCCCTTTGGATGTCAGAAGAAAGAGCTACACAATGAAAGCAAGTTTGTTAATTAAGCATGGGAATTCCAGAGGGCACGCAGAGATGAAGTGGGACATAAGAGCAGTAGCGTTTAGCAGGACAGAAGGGATAGAACAGGATCTTGCAGTTGGCAATTAGGGCTAAGTGAGGGGTCTAACTTTTCAGGTTTTAGGTCTTTCAGTTTGGGGTTGGAGGGTGCTAGACTTTAGATTTTTTGTCATGTTTGAATCCTATTGTGACGGCTCCTTCCTCCTAGGTTGATTATCATAATTCATTACATTTGTTTGGCAATTTACAGTTTCCAAAGGACTTTGTCTACCCTCTCCTTTGTTTCTTCTAAATCCCATAAAGTAGGCAAAGAAGGTATTATCAAACTCATTAGATATTCCATGAAACTGAGGCTAGTGGTGAAGTGACTTGTCCAAGGTCACACAGTAAGGGGCAGTGCCTTGTTTTATTTTATTGTGGCATGCTGCTTTCCTGATGTGTTGCAAGTTGGTAGTCCAAAGTGGTGACATTGTTTTGGTCCTTCTTAATTTAAATTGGGAGAATGAAATACTGGTAGGAAGAAAAGAGACAGTCTGTTCAAACTCTGGGTTCTCTTTGCCTCTTTCCCCTGAACTGATCTCATTCCTAGGTTTATAGTCTTAATACAAGTCAGTTTCCTTAGTTAGGGATTGCCCTTCCTTTTGAAACCTTGTGAAGACTGATGCTTGATCCAGTGAGGGCTTAAAAGGCAGCAACTCTGAGGATCCGAATTATAAATGAAGGAAATTAAAACATATTATTGTATGTACTGATTACTTTGAGTTTCCTGACCTTTGTCAGAACTAATGAGATTACATATCTGGCATAGAGAACAGATAGAAATTTTAATAGATTTGCCTGATTTACATGGTTAGGAGTTCTATACAAAAAAAGGATAATGATGCCCGCAAACCTAGATGTCTTGTCTCTTTCATTGCATTTATTCTCTCCCACCCCACTCCTGCTTAGTTTAATAAAATATAACGTCATTTTGGGCCACAAAGTGACAGAAACAAAGCACTATTAACTCTGGTTTTGTCCTTGGAATACAATCATTTCTTATCTAACCGAATTGTACTCCCAGGGCTTAAACTCAGCTTTAGAAGGGTCCAGCTTGCTGGGTAATTAGTGAAAAGCATCACCTTTAAAAGCTAATTGGGGCCAAGGTCCTGTTTCTTTTCTGTGCAGTTTTCCATTGAGCATATTGAAAGCAATTAGTCATTTAGGGCCTCCAAATGAGAAAGGCCCACTCCAGCTAGATGAACTCTGCTCCCTAAGGGTCACGCTCAAGTGTGTGAAATCACGTGGGGCCAATCTCTCTTAGGGAGTATCAAAAGAAGATGGAGGCACCACTCTTTCTTTAGGGAACTTCAAATCTTGATGGGCAGACAAGATTTACACAAAAGAAACAATTATAGAGCAGTAGAATAGAGGTCACCATTCACACCTGTGGTTTGCTTCTCTAAAATGCCAAACTCTGTGATGTGATTGTACGTGCCAAGAGGAATTCAGAAAGGAGCCAGATCCGGAGGCAGCTGGATTGGGAGTCAGTGAACCTGAATTCAGATCTTCACTCTTCCACTTAGCAGCTGTGTGACCCTAAGCAAGCAACTTTTCTTCCTTAAGTCTCAGTTTCTTTATCTGTAAAATGGGCCCCTAAGCTCCCTTCCAGTTCTAAACCTTGGCTCTTATGATCAGAGTGGGCAGAAAGAAGCTAAAAAGGCTCCTTGGATGGCTCAGCATCTTTCTTTGGACCCCACAAGCTGCCCAAGTGTTTCTCATGGCCATGGAAGAAAAGTGTGGCTTTGTCAGATGGACAGAGCTGTGAACACAGGTATAGCTTTGTGGGGAATTCCCTTGAGAGGTCTTGGCTAAGGCTCTACCCCCCAACTTCAAAACAAATTTTTGTTTTATGGGGTGTAGATGCTCAGATTTCTTAACAAATGCAAAGGATTTACTGTTAACTCCATTACCTATAGGTTTTTGCTCTTTGTAATTACCAGCAGAGGCCAGTTTCTGGTGCTGATTTACCCCAAGTCCAGGCCCCAGGCTGTGATAGCCAGGTCTCTACTTCCTCTCCCCTGCCCCCCCCCCCCCCCGCCAAATCAGGCAGACAAGCTGCCCGATTGGAATGTATTTTAGACCTGCCAGTCTATTTTAGCAGTGGCTAATTGCATTCTCGAGACTTTATATGGTTTTTAAAGGTCAATAGGGAGGGGGGTAGAGTAGCCAGAATTTTAAAAGCCCTGTAACCTTAAGAAAATGGAAACATTTTTTCGGCCACTACCTTCATTATGCCCCATTTCCTGGATAGCACCTTAGCTTTACACCCTGAACATAGACATTTTAGGGGCTTTTGCGTCTGGCCCCCCTTCCATGGAAGCCAAGGGAGCCAAGGCTGACGCAGCTGTACAGAGGTGGTTCTGACGCCATATCGCTTTCTAATCTTGAATGATGACTCACTCTTCAGGCCCCAGAGGGTTTTCAATTGCTTTCCAAATCTAAATAAATGATTTGGAGATTATTTGCCATTTTGAATTAACCATGCCATGGTTCCCCTCCATTAGCGTAGATCATTGAGAGTTGACTCTGTATTCCATGTGAAATCTAAAAAGAGTTGAACATGTTTATTTCTGGCCCACAGCCTGCCTGCTTCCCCCCAGGATGGGAGGGGCAATAGAAGACCAGGAATCATTCTTCTTTATGCCTGCATTTTCAGACAGCCTAAGCCAGACTACCCATTTTTGGTGCAACTTCAAAATTGAAAAGAACTCCATTGGAAGGGGTTTCCTCAGCTATGACTTTCCTAGGTCAGTGAAAAGTTGTCACCCCAAGGTCTTCCAGAGCCTGCCTCTGAGACTAGCACCAAGTTATTCTGTATTTCCTATAACCTGTTTGTACATGACTGTCTGTGTGTCCTCTCCACCATTAGAGTGGGAGATTCTTGAGGGAAGGCACTGTCCTTTGTTATCTCTAGGACTCAGTACAGGGCCCAGCTCATAGTATACATTTAATAAAGGCTAATTAACTGACTTATCTGTTACAGTGAGAATCTTGTGTCTATGCCCATCTTTTCCACACAGACTCTACTGTTTTATCTTGGTTTTTTCTTTAAACTGTTTGTTGCTTTTTGTAATATCAGCCCTGGCTGAAGGCTGAGGTCTTTGGGTTTCTATTGCTGTCAGTGGTCTGTATCTAATTAGCAATTACATTCACGCACACACACACACACACACACACACACACACACCTATAAGAGCAATGAGTCTCTAGGAATGGTTGCTCAAATCTGATTTATGTCTAAAGATTTTTCAGATCATTATTTTAAACATGCTTTAAATAACCAAATGTAAATTTGTTTTTGTTGGGGTTTTATTTTGGGGAGAGGGAGGGAACAGTCGGGGATTAAATGACTTGAATGACTTTCCCAGACTCATACAGCTATTAAGTGTCAAGTGACTGCTCCTGAATTTGAACTCAGATCCTTCTGACTCCAGGACCACTGCTCTGTCCACTGCATCACCTAGCTGCCCCCAAATGTAAATTTTATAGAAATGTTTTGTTTCCTGTTTAGATCATGCAGAAGGAATATCTAATCATTGAAGAATAACATACCACCTTTTATTTGTAGAGTGCTTTACAATTTTTAAGCAATTTTCAGATGCATTGCCTTGTGTGATCTTCAAAAAGATTCCATTTCTGATGTGCCATTCTCCTCCCTCCCCCCCCCCAACCACCTTCATTCATTGGAGCCCTGAGAGATTTGAGAACAAAACTTGTAGGGAGCTTATGTGTTCAACTATCCTTAGCAATGGCATGGGAAGTTAATAGCTTAATTCTAGGTACTTATAGCTCTTTGGAATCAGAGGCAGAAGTAGCTCTTGCATTTCTCCAATTTTGCTCAAGCCATAAGAGTTTACCCTAAGGAAGCTCATGGTGACAATGTTTTGTCAGGATCATTTAATTCAAAACTGCCTTTATTTGCTACTAGAAATGATGCTTGCAGTTTAGATGGAAGAAGGTAAGATGTTACACCTCTTTGTCACAGGGCAAGGGGTCGGAAGAACTCAACAAGTGTTTATTAAGCAACTACTGTGGGCTAGGCACTGGGAAAACAAGCTCAAAAATGAAGGTCTGAACCCGCAAGAAGCCAAGGAGGCCAACAGCTACAGATTTTATACATGTGTGCTTGTATACACACAGCTAGAAGAAGTTTCCTTGAGCTTTATCAGCATTATATATAACAGCATTTAAGGCATGGGGACAGCTAGTGCAAAGGCACAGAGGTGGAAGATGGAGTGACGTGTGTGAGGAACAGAAAGAAGACCAGTATCCAAGGAGGCTAGAAAGTTCTATGGGTTTTTAGGACTTTAAAAGGTAAATGTAGAAGTTTCATTTTAGTTCTAGAGGAAAGGGGGAGCTATGGGAGCTGATTGAGTTGGGGAGTCACATGGTTAGTAGACCTATGTTCAAGGAAAATTACTTTGTTAGGAGTGTGGAGGATGGACTGGAGTAAAGAGAGACTTGAGTCAGGGAGCAAGTTAGGAGGTGGCAAATGAGTAGCTACATGGTCTTAGGGAGAGGTAGGAGGCAAGGAGAACACTGAGGTAATAAACCTGGAAGAGAGAAGTTTGGAAGACAGGGAGGGTTTGGGGGAAAGCTCAGCTTTAGACACATTGAGTTCAAGGTGTCTTCCAGGTACTCACTTTGAAATGTCTGCAAGACTGAAGCTGAACAGAGACACTGGGATTGGATCTGTACACCTAATCCTCATCAGCATAAGGCTGATAGTTAAACCAGGGGGAGCTCATTAGGTTACTGAGAAACAAAGTAGAGAGAAAAGAGGACCTAGCACAATTCCTTAGGGACACCCACAGTTAGAGGTCATGATATAGATGATGAAGTGGCAAAGGAGCCTGAGAAACAGCAGGGAGATGGTAGATAGATAGTGAACTGGAAGGTGAATAGTATCATGAAAACCCAGAGAGGAGGGATAATGCACACAACACCTTGGTGGCCATTCTTCCAGAATCTGGGCTGAGAAGAGCTTATGAGACTTGACAGAAGATCATTGTGAACTTTGGAAGAAGCAGTTTCTGAAAGTGATGAAATCAGAAGCCTTGCAAGGGATTAAGAGTAAGAGGAGAGACGTGGAAGCAATGACTGTATATACGGGGCTTTTCCAAGGAGATTGAGGAAGGGATGATAGCTTGAGGGTGTGGTGGGATCTAGAGATGGTTTTATAAGGATGAGGGAGACTTGGGGCACATTTGAAGACAGTAGGTAAAGAGCCAACTGATAGGGAGAGTTTGAAGATTCAAGAGAAAAGGTGGGGGAAGAGCTGATTGAAGATACAAAAGGAGGCAGAAGACAGTCCCTGACCTACCATTCAGTAGGCACTTGATGAATGCTTATCAACCGACTGACTGATAGGATATGGTTTCAAAATGTCATTTCAAAATATATGGGGTTGGACTTGGCAAGGAGAAAGACCACCTTGAATTAGAAATGGGAAAAGGAGAAGAGGAGAGGTGATGAAGATAGTGGGAGAAGATGGAAATCATGCTAAACGTGTCTGTTTTCTCAGTAAAGAGAAAAAGTGCTTTGCTAAGAGGGAAGAGGTAGGAGGAAGAAGAGGTGAGGCTTTAAAAATGAAAGGAAATTTTGGAATAGCTTTTGTGGGGAATGAGATCAGTTAGGGAGGAATAAAACGATTACCTTGCTGTGATGAGAGTCTTCAAACGAACTGAGTGAGAACTGAAGAAGAGGCAAACAAGAGACTTATAGACGCGTATGATGGGACTTAACTAGAAACAGATCTTTTGAATTCTTCCTTTTAGCCTTTCTATTTTTACTTTGTTAACCAGAAGAGCAAGGCTTATTTCTCCTCTTCTGTCCTACAATCCTTTTTTCACCCCTTAAATTTTTTTTATCATCCCATCAAAGTCAACTTGTGCCCACACCTTCATGTATGTATACACCTTCTAACTGCATTAATAGAGATATAGCTCTTAAGAGTTACAAGTATCATTTTCCCATGTTGGGATGTAAACAATTTAACCTTATTGAATACCATGAGTTTTTTTTTTTCATTTCCTGTTAATGTTTTTATGCTTCTCTTTAATCTTGTATTTGAAGATCAATATTTCTGTTCAGCTCTGGTCTTTTCATCAGGAAAGTTTGAAAGTACCCTATTTCATTGAATGTCTATCTTTTCCTCTGAAATATTATACTGGATTTTGCTGGGTAGTTGATTCTTGGTTGTAATCCAAGCTCCTTTGCCTTCCTGGAATATCATATTCCAAGTCCTTTGATCCTTTAATGTAGAAGCCACTAAGTCCCATGTAATCCTGAGTGTGGCTCCTTGATACTTGAATTGTTTCTTTCTGGCTGCTTGCAGTACTTTCTTCTTGACCTGATAGTTCTGGAATTTGGCTACAATATTCCTTGTAATTTTCATTTTGGGATCTCTATCAGGAGGTAATCAATGAATTCTTTCAATGGATATTTTACCCTCTGGTTTCCTTAATAATCTCTTCAAAGGTACTGTATGGGCTCTTTTTTTGATCATGGCTTTTTGGTAGTACAATAATTCTTAAATTATCTCTCCTGGATCTGTTTTGCAGGTCAGTTGTTTTTCCAATGAGGAATATTTTTTCTTTTTTCTTTTATTTTTCATTCTTTTGATTTTGTTTGATTCTTGATGTCTCATAGAGTCATTAGTTTCCACTTTCCCAATCCTAATTTTTAAGGAATTATTTTCTTCAGTTAGCTTTTGTACCTCTTTTTCCATTTGGCTAATTCTACTTTTAAAGTTCTTTTCTTCAGTGGATTTTTTTTCCCATTTGGCAAATTCTATTATTTTAAGGAGTTATTTTTTCCTTCAATTTTTGTGCTCCCTTTCTAAGCTGTTGACTCTTTTTTCATAATTCTCTTGCATAACTCTCATTTCTTTTCCCAATTTTTATTCTGTATCTCTTGATTTTAAAAATCCTTTTTGACCATTTTCAAGAGAACTTTCTGAGTTTGAAAACAATTCATATTCCCCTTTGAGGCTTCACATGTAGGCATTTTGACATTGCTGACCTTTTCTGAATTTGTGTTTTGATACTCCCTGTCACCATAGTAGCTTTCTATGGTCAGGGTTCGTTTGGGTTTTTCGCTTATTGTTTTAACGTTTAGCTCTATTCCTGTTGTACAGGGGACATGTCCTAAGCTTCTTGCACTAGGGGCCAGGGGTCTGGTCCCTGACTTTCTGCACTGGAACCTCAAGGGCTGGCAGCTTGCCCACTGCACTAAGGTGGACCAGCCTAGTCACACTTGTGCCCTGGGTTCTAGAGCTGTCAGTTTTCCTGCTGCACTGGAGCTAGAGGCCTCACACCTGGTCTGCTGTGCTACTGGGCTGCTGAGCCTGTACTGTGGGACCTTGGCTGTTATTGATCTGTGCTGTGCCTAAGAGCCTCATGATGGCTTGCCTGGATACCACCTGCTCTGAACTGTTTCCTGCTTTTGCCCAAGTGAGACAGACCTTTCATGAAGTACTTCTAAGCTATCTTGGGCTGAAAAATAGTTTCATTCTGTCTTTTTGTGGATTCTGTCACTCCAGAATTCTTTTAGAAACTTGATTTAAGGTTGTTTCTGAGGGAAACTAAGGAGAGCTCAGGCAACTTCCTGGCTTCTTTTTGTCATCTTGGCTTCACTCCCCCCTTCCCCTTTTTCTTAACAGGCTTATGTATAAAATATAGGAAAACAGCATGCATTTATACCATCTCTGTGTATCTCCCTTGATTAACAAAATAATAAGTCTTTTAAAGTATACAAAATCATCAGCATTTCTATATATTACTAACAAAGCCTTAGCGGAGCCTCAAGAGACAGAAAGAGAAATTTTATTTAAATAACTGTAGACAATATAAAATATTTGGGAGTCTGCCTGCCATGACAAACCCAGGAACTATGTGAACACAATTATATAACACTTTTTACACAAATAAAGTCAGATCTAAATAACTGGAAAACAGCTGCTCATGAGTAGGCCGAGCTAGTATAATAAAAATGACAAATCTACCTAAATTAATTTATTTATTCAGTGCCACACCAATCCAACTACCAAAAATTATTTTATAGAGCTAGAAAAAATAATAATAGAATTCACCTGGAAGAAAAAAAGGTCCAGAATATCAAGGGAATTACCAAAAAGAAATGTAAGGGAAGGTAGCCTAGCTGTAGCAGATCTATAACTATATTATAAAGCAGCAGTCATCAAAACTACTTGGTACTGGCTAAGAAATAGAGTTGTTGATCAGTGAAATAGGTTAGGTACACAAGATACAAGTCAATGACTACAATAATCTACTGTTTGATAAACCCAAAGACTCCAGCTTTTAGAAGGAGAACTCACTATTTGACAAAAACTGCTGGGAAAACTGGAAAACAGTATGGCAGAAACTATGTATAGACCAACATCTTGCATTGTAGACCAAGATAAGGTCAAAATGGGTAAAATGATTTAGACATAAAGGGTGAGACTATAAGCAAATTAGAACAATGAATAGTTTATCTGTCAGATCTATGGAGAAGGGAAGAATTAATGCCAAACAAGAGATAGAGAACATTATGAAGTGCAAAATGGATCATTTGATTACATTAAATTTTAAAATTTTGCATAAAGCCAATGTAACCAAGATTAGAAGGGAAGCAGAAAACTTGGAAACAATTTTTACAGCCAATGGCTCTGATAAAGGCCTCATTTCTACTAATGCATTGTTGGTGGAGTTGTGAACTGATCCAACCATTCTGGAGAGCAATTTGGAACTATGCCCAAAAGGCTGTAAAACTTTGTATACAGTTCCAGCCTCAGATGCTTAACACCCACACAAAAAAAACTAGCCATGTAACATTGGGCAAGTTACTTAACCCCAATTGCCCTCCAAAAAGCAAAAAACAAAACAAAACAAAACAAAACACTGTGCATACCTTTTGATCCAGCAATACCATTACTAGATCTGTATCTCAAAGAGGGATGCAGATACAAAAAAAGGGGAAATGACCCATATGTACATAAACATTTCTTTTTATATGCTTGTGGTGGCCAAGAATTGGAAATTGAGGGGATGTCTGTCAGTTGGGGAATGACTGAACAAGTTGTGGTATATGAATGTAATGTAATACTATTGTTCCATAAGAAATGATCAGCAGGCAAAGGCTTGCATATACTGATGCTTAGTGAAGTGAGCAGAACCAGGAGAACACTGTATACAGTAACAGCAACATTGTGCGATGACCGATTCAGTTAGACTTAGCTCTTCTGAGCAATGCCATGATGTAGGATAATTCCAAAAGACTCATGATGGAAAATGCTATACACATCGAGAGAAAGAACTACGGAGTTTTAAATGTAGATCGAAGCATACTATTTTCTTTTTTTCTTGTTTTTTTTCTTTCTCATGGCTTTTTTTTTGGTTCTGATTCTTCTTTCACAACATGACTTGTGGAAATATGTTTAATATGATCATACGTGTATAGCCTATATCAGATTGCATGACATCTTGGGGAGGGGGAAAATGTAGAATTGAAAATCTTAAAAGTGAATGTCAAAAGCTAAAAATTAATTAATTAAAAATAAAGTACACTAAAGCCTTTAAGACCTGAATGACTTGAACAAGCAGGACTTTCTTAGATATACAAACTTGTATTATTTAGACCACTGTAAGAATCGAGTATTTACATGTCTTCTTTTTTTAGTGGACTGGCTAATATCAAAGATATGGAATAAAACTTGCTTTCTGGTTGCTGCCCTCCTAAAGGTGACAGACCCAAAGGATGTACAGGAATTTTGCAGGTGATCAAGAATTTTCATTCTGGCTAATATTTAGACCATTTGATTTCTAAGTTTCATAATGAAACTGTCTAGCTGTTAATATGTTAAGTAGGCTCCTTGACATATACCTTATACACAAGGCCTGTTTGGTAAAATAGTATAGAAGGTGACTGCTGTAATTAGCACTTTAATTAACTGAATTGAATTTTTCTGAGAGGCAAGTCCAGGAACTCATTGATACTGAGAATTGAGCTAGGATCTGCTGAAAAAAATGACTTTCCTTAGAGTTCAGACCTTCACCTTCTGTTGTGAGGGTTAATCCATCTTTTCTTTTGTCTTGTTTTTCCTGACTGGAAAAACATTATGATCACATATCTAGAATTCTTAATAAGCAGTCACAATATCATATTTCCTTGGATAACTACCTCCCCTTTCTGTAATTTAGCTTTCACCCAATTTAGGGGACAGAAAGCAGATTTTTCTCCCTCTTCATTCTCTTCTCCCTGCCTATAATAGTAGCCCTAAACCTTGAAAAGAGTGCTTGGGGTGAAGATCATAACACTCAGGTAATTTTTTAATAGACCTTTATTGATGGGGGAGGTTTTTGAGGTTGTTTTATATTACCTTACCCTCTCCCAGAGAGACATTCTTTAAAACAAAGAATTTTCCTAAAAAGAAGAGAAAAAGAAACTTAGCCAAACCAATCAATATATTCTTTTTAAAAAAGGTGACATTCTGGGATATGGAGATACATCTTGCCCTATTGGAAAGTCAGGGGGATGGGGTAGGATATAGGAGAGAGCAGATTGCGGGAGGGGTATACAGTGGGATCACTGTTTTGAGGTGGTGGGTAGGGGAAAGACGGGGATAAAATTTGTAACTCAAAATCTTGTGGAAATGAATGATGTAAACTGAAAATAAACATAAAATTTAATTAAAAACAAAAAAGGTGACATTATACGCCATATTGTACATTGTGTACCCCCCCACACCCCCAGTTTTTGCAACGGAGTTTAAAGAAGTGCCTTTTCATATCTCTTCTTTGGGACCAAGTCTGTTGTTTCTAACTTTTTTTTTATTGTTTTGTGGTGGTTATGTCATTCTAGATATAGTTTTCCTCGCTGTGCTTATTACTTCCTTCTGTATCAGTTTCTCTAAGTCTTTGCATGCTTCTCTGTATTTATCATGTTTACTATTTCTTTAGCATAATGATATTGTGTTACATACTCTTAGAGGTCATATCATAATTTGTTTAGTCACTCACCAACTTAGTGGCATCTATTCTGTTTTTAGTTCTTTGCTTCAAAAAAGTGGTGCTAGAAATATTTTGGTGTTTTTCTTTCAGTCTTTGATTGAAGGGATTTTCTTTCAGTCTTTGACCTCCTTGGATCTCGACCTAGCAAAGGTATCTCTGAAGCAAAGGGAATGGGCATTTTAGGAACTTTATTGTTGTACCAATTTGCCTCTCCACCAACAGTGCAGTAGTCTGACTGTCTTTCCACAATTCCTCTCAGGTTGACTATTCTCATCTTTTGACAAGAATCTTTGCCGGTTTGTTGGGTAGTAGGTGAAACCTCGGAGTTTGTTTTGATTAGGATTTAACTACTGCATTTTCAATGGAGTTGCTATTTGCTATTTGGGAATTTTTGTACTTATGACTCTCTTTCATTGGGATGCTGGGAACCACAATGGTGTATTTTTTAAAAGTATCCACATAAAGGAGTCTGCCAGTTTCTCAGCTTTCTTGATGAGGTTGAAATCTCTTGTGATGATACATTTGTAGTATTCCATTATATTATTTTTGAGGCTGGCATACGGGGTGGGGGGATTTCTTAGTGTCCTTGCTGATGCCTTGGAGAAATTATGTCTATCCTCCCTCCCTTTTTTAGGAATGGAACTGTAATGTTAAAAAATGAGCTATTCAAAAATGCATTTGTTATAGGAAGTGATGTAGAAGCCAAGCGACCTGACTAGCTAACACATATCACTTCCAGAGATGATACTATTGTTTTCTGAAATAGTTGCTGTTCTTTGAAATTCCGATTAATCAGGCATTCAATTTGACTCAACAATTATTTATTAATAATGTACAATGTACATATATACAATGTGCCGTCCTAGGCCTTGGGGATATGAAGGCAGATAGCACCAAAACCCTGCTGTCGAGAAGCTTACAGTGTAATTAAAGGAAAGACAAGTACACAGATGACTGCATTAGAATGCAAACAGTAGCAAGGAGAGAGCAAGGCAAAGCACTAGGAGAAACTTGGAGAGGGTGAGGGCACTGTCGTGGTGGTTGGCTAGGGCATGGATGGGCGTATGGCACAATAGTGCTCTGTGATCATGCTAAAGGGGAATTTTTCCTCTAGATTTAGAAGCTGCCAGATTCACTTTGTGGAAGCAATAGCACTTCATAATCCATAATTTTGACCTTGATCACTGTCAGCAGACTAGGCCTCTGGCAATCGCTTTCTAGTTTTGCCTGTCCAGAGAAGTTCATCAGCATCCTGGAACAACTCCCAGAAATGGTATAGTGGACATGGAATGGTGGGTTCAGTTAGTCTCAGTGGACTTGTCAGACCTGTTTCCCCAGAAATATGACCTCCAACAGCAATGTGTACATCTCCAGGAAAACTTTTACCCCCCTGAGCAAGTTGTGGCCTCCATCCATCTCAGGAACAGTCATGCAGAAGTCGTTTGATGCAGTGGTCTGTGCTCCTGGACACGAAGCAGATTTCACATTAGTATCTTAAAGTGACCTCTCAAAAAGAACAGATTCGCTTCTTCTTCCTCCTTCTCCTCCTCCCCCCTCCACCAAAAAATAGTTAGCTATCACATGTGCTATGAGAATATAGAAGGGCAGGTTTTGCCAGGCAAGATGTTGGAGAAGAATGAATGACAAGAAGAAAACTATCCCAGGCTCAGTAACGCTAAAAGGATAAATCCTTGATGTTTTTTTTTTCCAGTACCTACCATGTTCTTGGTACTTTCTACCAAACAACTTCCATAGTTTTCTCAGAAGAACAATGGCATGATAGAATCTTACATTTGGAAGGAACTCTTAGAGGTCATTCATTTCTAGTGCAGTATATTTTTTCTATTTTATTTATTGTTTTGTTATCACATCCACTCCCTTCCTGATGTTTAATTCCCATCAAGTGGTCTCCTCTCCCCCCTACCTCCACCCTATTCCCCTTACTGGATGTCTCTGGGGACGTGGGATTTGCAAGGCTTCAGGTTTTGATTGGGCAGATGACCTTCTGTATTTGGAGTTGAAATTTGTCTCCCTGTAACTTTTACTGTTTGTTCCTAGTTTTCTCTCTGGAAGCAGACTGAATTAATCTAATCTTTTATTCTACATAAATATTTTTTCTATATTATTCCACATGAATATGTATTCCTCCTTCAGATAGGTGAAAACAGATATCATGCCTCTCCCATCCTAATCATTCGTTCCTTCTGTCTTACAGTGCTTAACCTTGATCCTCTAACCTACATTCCCTCCATCCCTCAGTTCTTTCCTACATTATCACCTCAGCACTGGATAGACATTCTTCCCTTCTATAACCAAAACCACTGGTAAACCAGTTCAACTTTCCACTATCTTCCACACTTAAGTCCCTTGCCCCTTTATCCTATCACTAATTATTCCTTGCCAAGCTCCAACCTTGAATTACTCCCACCCACTGCCTTCACCTGGATTCATATGTGGCCAAGCAGAGCGGGAGGAAATCATGAAATTCTGCTAATATACACTCTTAATTTATGTTACATAATCTTAGCTGGGCCCTCACTCTAGCAAGGCAAACACTCTGTTTCTCCTTAGTTGATTTGTGGCCTATTTTCCATAGTGGTTGTTTCAAACCTTCAAGACTCAGCTTAAATTTCACCTTCTGCCAGAGGCCTTTCTTGGTCCCTCCAGGGCCTTCTACTTTCAGATCACCTTGCTGTCCACTGTATCAATCTTGTATGTACCTAGTTATGTACATGTTGCCTTTCTTCGTTAGAATTTATGCTGCTTAAGAGTAGGGATTTGGGTTATTGGTTTTGCCTTTCTTTGTAACCTAATTCATCCTTTGAAGCCTATCTCTTTAGTAAAGCTTGTTGCTCTTACTATCACTGTAAGTTCTATTTCCTTTCTCCCATGCTTTCAAATGCTCTATTCATATATCTAGGCAGTTCCCAGTCTTCATATGTGTTATGTTTCAAAAGTTAGTTTGTATGTTTCTTGCCTTGGAATTTCTCTATCGCCTAATTTAGCACTTAATTAGCTAT
Source organism: Petaurus breviceps papuanus (assembly GCF_028583685.1). Classification (NCBI taxonomy): domain Eukaryota; kingdom Metazoa; phylum Chordata; class Mammalia; order Diprotodontia; family Petauridae; genus Petaurus; species Petaurus breviceps. Next base: position 7,666,606 of record NW_027187307.1, on the reverse strand, counting down.
ACTGTCTCATACTTGCAGTTATGAGAACCCCCAGTACCATTGAACATGGAAACTCCTCCATGTTTTATGAGTTTCTGTACTGGAATTCTTCATCCCTAGAGGGCCCACCTTCTTTTTTATTCAGTAAATTAACCCATTTATTGTTGGACCATGGGCTACAGATATTTGATAAGATTTTACTGGTTTTTCAATTCCTTCAGTCTTCCGATGGCAGATTTGACTGTGACTGCAGAGGTGGTATTGTAGGTCCATGTACCACCAGCTACTGTTTTCATACAGGATCCACAGTGCCAGATACCCACAGCCTGTCTCTTCATTTTGGTCTTGCCACAGAAGGAGCATGCTAGCTAATTTCAATTTTCTTCACCTTTTTCCTGAGGGATGCACCATAACGTGTTCCATATTTACCAACAATTCCAACCTTCTTGGTACATTTAGCCATGTTAGTGGCACCAGGGCTGGAGCTTGGAAAGGGGGGGGGGGGCCCACCTTCTAAAGACTCATTCGTTCCACCTAGTAAAGCTGGCCCTCAGAGCCTTTGCAGCTTAGTTAGAGATAGCTGAGCTTGTCCTTTCCAGGCCTAGCCATTAAAAAGCCAGGATCACCTCCCCGTGATGATGGGGCATCCAAGGAGGATTTAATGGAGCATGCTATCTCATAACATTCTCAAGTTGTTTTTGTAAGTTCCATTTCTCTCTTCAACTAGATCATAAGCTACTCCAAGAGGGACCATGGCAAAACCTCCTTTTATACACCACCCCCCCCAGGGTCCTGTGCAGTGTTTGGAACACAATAGCCATAGAAATATGTGTTGCTTTTGATTGATGGGTATTCAATAAATACTTGTTGATTGATTGAGATGTTTTGACACTTTCTTTTAATAGTTAGAGATCCAAATACTAAATATTTATTATCGTTTTGATTCCTGTTTCATATGTGGAAGGCAAAAGAATATAAGGATGTTAGTTTAGGAAAATTTGGATGTGATTAGATGCGTTTTAAAAGCAATTCTTTTGTGTTATGAATTTACCAGATATCACCATACACAAACATTTTAATACACAAAGAACAACAGAAAAAGAGGACTATATGTGAAGCCATGACCTTCCATATTATGAGTTTGCTCTTTTTAAAAAAAATGTGTATCACACTTAACACCATAGCACCGGAACTGCCCTGCCTATCTATGTCCCTTTCTGAACTCCCTTCTGCTCTCTTCTATGCATTTTGCAATGTTTGAGGCACTCTTTTTCTTCTTTTCTTGAATGCTTGGCGTGGGGGAAAGGCACAGAAAATCTGTCCTGAGATGAGCAAACTTGCTTATTTTTTGAAGTGTGATTATTGTGGGGTCTGTGTTGCTTTGAACATTTAGCTGTTATTTGTGGGTTTCTTACATACTTCAGTCATTTCTAAAGTCAGTTACAGAAGGAGATTGAACATCTGCCAGAATTTTCATGAGATTTATGTGGATTCAGTCACTAGAAAGTGTTGGAAGAATATAAGTAGCAACTCAAAGGGAAGATCCAAGCATGGGACACCAGTGGTCGCTCATCTGCCCTTATGTCACGGGATATTCAAGCATACGCACTACTCAATGTCCAAATGCTTGGATGATAGTTGTTTAGAGCTCAGAACATGTTTTCCCCTAGATACATTGCTATAAATGATGAGATTCCTAGGAGATATTACAAAAATTCAACCCAGATTTTTTTCCCGAAGTAACACAGACAACAGTACAGATTATTGTTGTTGTCATTGTTTTAAGGCATACTTGCAGGACTAATAGTTAAGCAATGAGGGATTCAGTTGAATAGGAACATGACAGTCTGTTATCTCAAAGTACACGTACTTGTGCTTTTGACACTTTGGTGGATATATTATTTCATCATTGTGACACTCTTTCCCACTTATGTAAATTAGAATGTCTCTGTAGGTTCTTTGGGGCAACCAGGTGGCACAGTGAATAGAGTGCCAGACTTGGAGTCAGAAAGACTCATTTTCCTAAGTTCAAATCTGGTCTCAGACACTTATGAGCTGGGTGGCCTTGGGCAAGTCATTTTACCCTGTTTGCCTCAGTTCATATATAAAATGAGCTGTAGAAGGAAACTGCAAACCACTCCAGCATCTTTGCCAAGAAAATTCCAAATGGGGCCAGGGAGAGTCAGGCATGACTGAACAACAAAATTCTTTACTTTTCATCAATATTTGTTGATATTATTTTTTAATGTTACCTTCAATTCCAAATATCATCTTTCCCTTACCTTAATTTAGACCCATATCCTGTAGCAAAGAATAAAAAAGGAAGAGAGGGAAGAAGTCCACAAAACTAACACATCAACTAAGTCAGACACATACAATATGTAATATTCTATAACCAAAGTTCCCCAGCACTGCAAAGAAAAGGAGGGAAGTCTTCTTCCCTCTTCTTCAGGACCATATTTGGTCTTTGTAATTGCATAGTGTTCAATTGTTTTTGCTGTTAACATCGGGCTTTCCATTTACATTGTAGTCATTTTGAATATTGTTTTTCTAGTTTTGTTAAGTTCATTGTGTATCAATTCACATAAGTCTTCCCATGCTTCTCTGAATTCTTCGTTTTCATAATTCCTTATAATATAACAATATTCCATTATATTCATGTACCACAATTTGTTTGACCAGTATTCAGTTGATAAGCATCTACTTTGTTTCTAATTCTTTGCTGTGTCCAATAGTGCTGCTAAAAAATCTTTTGGTGTTTTATTGGGCCTTTTTTCCCTTTTCTATCTATTTTTTACTTTCTTTGGTATAGATGCCTAGAAGTGAGATTGCTAGATAAAAGGGTTAATGATATTTTAGTCACTTTCCTAATTCCAAATTGCCTTCCCGAATGGTTGGACCAATTCACAACTCTACCAACAGGGTAATGGTGCAGCTGTCTTTCTACCTCCCCTCTAACATTGATTGTTCCCAGTTGAGGTAATTTTTGCCTCTTTTTTGAGTCTCTGCATGATTTTTGATCCTGCATCTTCGCAGAAATCATTGCTAGAGCATCTCTGTAACATGTTGGAGATCTTTTCCATCCATATTTTTATTCTAATGTTGATAGCTACTTTTTCATTGCAATGGGTCTTACAGGAGAGGCTCTGTACTTTTATCTGCCCAGATTATTTATTTCACACTCTTCTTCTTCATGATATATTCTAGCCAAACTTTATGAGTCAGATTAGGAGAATAAGAATTATGCCACTTTTCATCAATGTATTTATTCTCCCCAGCTCTCATTCTGCTGTACATAAGAGGAGTGAGGTATTAAGAGAACAGATAAAGGGCCTGAAGCAATAAAATAGGAGAATAATCATTTTGTATCCCAAATGTTGCTGAAAAGCCCAAAGTTCTACTCCATTGGCTTATTGTGGCACACAGATAGACGGTGCTGGGTTCTGAAAGGCTATGCCCAAGAAGGACAAGCTCTGACTCATCCTGCCAAGGAGAAAATACTTCTCGTAGAGAGGTGCCCAGTTTGAAAGCCTTATTCCCAAGTGGTCCATACCATGATGCAGTTTTTCAACTACCGCAGCTTTCAAGGACTACATTATAGAAGGGAACCTGTCTCTGTATCTGTAGCTCAAGCCTGCCTACAGTAACAAAATTACAGATCCTTGAGGTCTGCAAATAGACTGATGCTGGGGGGGGGATGTAAGTTTAATTATAAGAAGATGAAGTAGTGGATGGAAGCATTTATAGCGATTTTGAAAGGAACTTGAGATGGTTTTATTATATTTAATTTCACTTCAGAACTTAAAGATTTCCTTTTCCTTGATACATTATCACTGGCACTCCATTTACATATAAGACATAATGAGGATAATGTTTTTGGTTCATGTATAGGAAGAAGAAATGGGAAGAGATTTTCTTTTTAACTAGCAAAAGTGAAAAAAGAAGAAAAAGAAAAAAGGATTTTAAAAGGAGGGGGTATATACCTGTAAATAACAAGGGGTCTGAAGAAAAATAAATTGAGCTATGAGAAATGAAGTATAAATAAAAAATATGTTGCCTGTATGATACTCCTACAGAGAAAAAAGGAGGTGATAGGGAAGAGATGTTCGGGTGGAAATTAATCAGTGTTCTAATCATTCATTAGCATTTGATCTAAATGTGGCCATAAAGATATAAGCCAGAAGCAAGTGCTTGAGAGCAGTAGTGCCAAATGAAACAGAGATGAGCCACTCATCCACACTGCAGGCTGCATATTGACTTGGTTTTTAAGTGTATTATTATCTAAGCTTTCTTGTATTTTTATTTCTTTTGTTCAATATTTCCCAATTACATTTTAATCTGCTTGGCCTGCACTCTAGAATGTGGTGGGCCACGTCTGACCTCATCCTTTATAGAAAGAACATATATTAGAATAATCATCATAGCTCACGTAGATCATATAGAACCTGTTTAAAAAAAACCAGAAGAGTACTTGGCTAACACCGGTCAAGGACACCACATTGAGATGACTATTCTTTGAACTGTAATTTCTTTAACTGATAAGCATTTCTTTTGTCTTTTTTGAATTTTTTCCCTCACTGAGAAAAATTCAGTCATTTATTTAATATGCATAATCAAGCCAAACCAATTCCGGGACTGGTCATATGCAAAAATATATCTTTCTTTGTGTTTTGTGTCCATCCCCGCTAGGCTCAGAAGAAGTATTCTTTTTTTTTTTTTTGCTTTTTGGAGGGGAAAGGCAGAGCAATTAGGGTTAAGTGACTTGCCCAAGGTCACATGGTTAGTTTTTGTGTTAAGTGTCTGAGGCCACATTTGAACTCAGGTCCTCCTGACTTCAGGGCCAGTGCTCTATTCACTGCGCCACCTAGCCACCCCCAGAAGGTAGTATTCTTCATCACTGACCCTCTGGAGTTGTAATTGGTCATGATGCTGATCAGAATTAAGTCTTGATTTCAAGCTAGTTTGTCTTTAAAATGTAGTTGTATAAATTGATCTCCTGGTTCTGTAATTTCACTCTGCACAAATTCATATAAGTCTTCTCAGATTCTTTTGCAACAATCCCTCTTGCCATTTCTTAATTTAAATTTTATATATTTCAGTGAATAAAAATCTACTTTCTCTCCCTCCCATCTTTCCCCCACCCCATTAAAGAAACAACCTAAACTCTTACAATAAATATTTGTAGTCATGCCAAATTAATTTCTGCATTCGTCATACCCAAATATATTTATATATATTTGGAGCCAGGAAGACCTGACTTCATATTTAGCCTCAGACACTTACTAGCTGTGTGACCTTGGGCCAGTTATCTCATCTACAAAATATATACATATACATATACATACATATATATATATATATATATATATATATATATATTACTCTGCATCTTGAGTTGACCACCTCAGAACTAGGCACAAATCAATGTCTAGATTACTATCTTCTTCTTGTATTGATCAAAGTTCTTCACTTGCTTTTAGTGTTGTTAGTCTATAAATTGTTCTTCTAGTTCTGCTCAAAGAAGTCCCTTTTATCATTTCTTATGCAGCAGTAGTATTCTATCTAGTCTGTTGGCATCTCTGACTTTGTTTAGTCATTCCTCACTTGATGGATTCCCTCTTAATTTCAACTTCTTTGCCACTATAAAAAGAGCTGATTTAAAATTTTCATACTTACAGGTCATTTTCTTCTTTCTTTGATCTTTTTAGGGTAAAGACCTTTTGTTGGTATTGCTGGGTCAAAGAGTATATACATTTAGTGTCTACTAAACTTTGAGGATCTTTTGCTTATTCACAGAAATAGCCCTGATTCTACAACTTTTGTGAAGTTATTAATTACTCATATTAATTTTGAGTTGACTTTCTAGGGTTTTTTAAGCTATCATATTCACTGCAAAAGTGATAATTTTATTAACTCTTTGCCTGTGATTATTCCATCAAATTTTTTGTCATGTTGGAAAGGCTTGTAATTTAGCCCTATCACCTATAATGCTGGCTATTGGTTTTAGATAAATATGACTTAACATGTTGGGGAAAGGTCCACATTGTCCTATGTTTTTAGATAATCATTCTTTAGGTGTTATGGAAATACATTTCAGTATTCGGTCAGAAGTATCTGATGAATAGATAAGCTTGAAATTAAGTGCAAGTTTTTCTGAGATATTGGAATTTAATCTCTCTGTCTTGTGTGCTTGATGTCAATATAGACTGTCAAATTGTATGGTAAAGGTGAAATTGACTGCAATTGAAAGCAGTATGAACATGCTGAATCAGTCCATTTACATTTTTCTATTGTACATTGTTAGTACAGATATCACAGATCCATTGGAAGTTGAGAGCAGAGTTCTCCAAAAGCCTGTATGAAATGCTTAATTTAAACATTCAACATTTCATACCAAAAAGAGACCTCCTCTATAGACTCAATAGCGGCCCTGGGAGGATTGCTCTGTGTTCCAATGAGAGCTCCTGAGAGATTCTTATTAGACTCTGATTGTATTGAAAAGGCTTTGAAACGTGCCAAAGAGGAGTCATAGCAGTAGCTCACATTTTGATAGGTTTTTCAAGGCTTTTAGTACAAATAGTCTTATCCCCATTTTACAAAGGAAGAGACTGATGCTCTCACCGATTAAGTGACTTGCCCAGAGTCCCACCTGCTACTGTCTATCAGAGAGGATATTTAAGTCAGCTGATTATTCCACTATACCAGTCCTGTTTTCCCAATAAAGGATAATAACACTTGAAAACTGGAAATTCAGAGGTCATTCATCCTAGACAATCTCTGAATTGTGAATTCCCTTTCAACTTCATGTAATGTTAACAAAAATGTAACATATCCATGCACCAAAATATGCAGCATAGTGTGGTAGAAAGTATGGCTCATCTGCCACTGAAGATAGACCTAGGAGGAGGAGGAGGAAAGGGGAGAGGGAGGAGGAAAAGAGGTGGAGGGGGAAGTGGAGGTGGTGGTGGCAATAGTGGTAATAGTCATAGCTAGCATTTTTATAGTGCCTACTATCAGCCAGGCACTGTGCTAAGTGCTTTCCAAATATCTCATTTGGTCCTCGTAACAACCCTGGAAGGTAGGTACTGTTATGATCCCCATTTTACAGTCAAGAAAACTAAGGCATACAAAGGTGAGATGACTGACCCAAGGTCACACAGCTAGTCAGTATCTGAGGCTAAATAGGAAGTCAGGTCTTCCTGACTCCGAATCAAATGCACTGTGGTGCCCCCTCCCCCCTCAGCTGCCTAGGTGATAGTCTTTGTCCTATCATAAACTAGCTTTGTGATCTAAGGGCAAGTGACCTGACTAAGCTACATTGTTAGCTTCTCTGTAAAATGAAGATAAAAATACCTTCTGTTTGTCCATCTCTGTGTCGTGAGGCTTGAACAAAAGGCAGGATCCAGAATAGTGTTGGGGAAGTATAAAGAGGCGGGCCTAAGCCCGGGGTCAGAAGATGAACTGATAGCACTGGGCCCTCCTTTGAGCCTCATTGGCATCTTGTGAAATGGGGATACTAAGGCTGAGATTCGTTACCCCTCTATGTAAGGTGCTGGAGAATATGAGCCTCTGTGTATGGTTGCATGTGAGTGTATGAGTGTGTGTGAGCGTCTGTGTGCACATGAGTGTGTGTATGCACATGGGAGCGTGTGTGCAGACACACACATCAGCCATTTGGACTGCCAGCAGTCCAGAAAGGCTTTACAGATCCTTTAGTGTGGGTGGGGGTGTTGGCATAGATGGGCATGGGCAGTTTGTACTGTTAGAATATAAAATCACATCGTGCCTGAAGTAAATTCCCAGATCTTTTTAGTCAACTCTGTTATGGGTGTTAGATTTCTGAATTATTTCCTATTAAACATTCCAACTCAATTTTTAGAGGGATAATTATTCAAATGCCTTAGCCTGTCACCATTTGGAATAGTTGTTCTAATGTAAGTAACCATTCCAAAAAGTCATTGTCAGCATTCTCAATTGTGTTTCTAATTACGTGAAACATAAATGATTTTTCAGATATCGTCCCCTGGACAGTCTCATTGCTTCGTCCCCACTGTCATGCTTCAGCTTTAGAGTAGCTTTGGAAAGGGTAAAGCTTCTGGCTTTGCTCGAAGGGAAGAAGCCTGTTCAGCATTCCTGAGCGTTGTCCCATGCCAGAAGGGATCACCAGGCACTGGGCCCTCTATTTGTACGTGCATAATGCATGTGCACGCGTATACACTGTTCTATTTTATGGCTATTTGGGTGCATTGATTTCTCTATAAGAGTACTATTATCCACGTCTTTTTGCAAGAAATAGACTTAAGTATTGGCATCGGGAAACGACTTGCTAAAATAAGACCAAAACTTGTCATGAGTCTTATTGGTGTCATGAATTTTATAACCATAATATTTCCAAAGAGCTAATTTGAACACTTTGGAATGTGTACGTGTATGCGTGCATGCAGCAGAGAGAAGACAGAGGCAGCCTGGTAAACTGTAGGTCTTGCCAGTTTCATATTTGAATTTAGGCTAGCCAAGGCCTTAGGTAGCTAGCGCCCAGGCTGTCTCCATCTTGGGCTCGGTGGTTGTCTCAAAAGAGGGTTTCTCCCTACCACTAGAAGACAAGGGTTTGGACATGTGACACAAGGGACTATTTGGGCCAGATGGGCCTGGGCACAGAACAGCATGAAAGAATGCTCCAAAATAGAGCTTTTCTGATAGACTTATTGTGGTAGTTTCTTTTGTATTTCAGTTTCAAGGTTTCCAATGAAAAAAATAACTTAGGTAAATTTTAAACTAAAGAAAAGATTTTCCTCTTTCTTTCACTGGACACAAACCCTACCTCCACCAAAAAAAAAAAACCCTAAACCTTTCTCATCAGTGATACTGAAAGGTTTATTCTGGACTTCTTTGGCATTTGGGAAATAAATTGACCAATTTGTTCTATCAGACCCTCCGGAATGATAGCACCCACAAGTCTATTTGTTTTTTTTTTTTTTAATCTTCACAAAGATGGCTTGTGGGTGGAGAAAAATGGGTGGGAGCCCACCAGCTCTTTCCCTGAGGAATCCAGTCAGTCATTCAATAAACATTTAAGTCCTACTGTGTGCCAGGCAGCAGCTAGGTGGAGCAGTAGAGAACTGGCCTGGAGTTGGTAAGATCTGAGTTCAAAGACTCAGACAGGTCTGAACAATAATAATGTGCCAGATACTTTGGTGTTTTGATAGTCCTGTAGTGACAGAACCAGGTCTCTCAAATTGTAAAGGTATGCCTCCATCCCAGTGCTCTCTTTAGTGTGATTCTGTTAAAAATCAGTTTAAAATGAAGGCATCTCAGCAGTTGTTAGTGTGTTCACACTCACATATACCAATTATGCAAAACTGAGGGAGGGATTTTTTTAATAGAGCTTGCATTTCCCAGGCCCTAAGCCCAGAGGAGGGACCTTCCCTCATTTCAAGATGTTTATATTTCTCGCCTTCTAGCTACTTGATTTTGGCTTGTTTTCGACTTCTATTTTGGGCTGGCATTTTTTTTTACTCCTCTCCCTTTTACAGAAATCCATTTGTTGCATCCCATCTCGATCTCATGCTTCTGCTTCCCTATTAATTCCTTTGGGGGTACTTGAGTGTGTCAACATGATTTTCATTCCTCTCCATTCTTGCTTTTCAAATATATGTAGTCTTTCATTTAGGCTCATAAGAAAATATTTTGGCTTGTTCCCAGAAAGGAAGAAGTGAATTTCTTGGCATTAAACTGATAGAAAGAACTTGGTGGTAGAAGCATGTATTGCTTTTACAAAACCAGTTGTGGAGTCAATGCTGAAGTGCTTCCTCTGTGCCAGATAATGTGCTAAGAGCTGGGGACAGGAAGAAAAAGCTAAGTCAACTCCTGCCCTCAAGGAGCTTGGGTGATGAAGCCGAGATATTGAGAGAGGGGATGGAAGGGAGACTCAGCTGGTGGGAGCCCACCAGGAGTACTGCAGAAAATGGCAGGACAACCCGGTTAGGAAGAAAGCCAGGAATTACAAGGACTGGGAGGTGGAGGGAGAGCTGAGTCTCCAAATCTCCAATTGTTTGGAGAGAACAGTTGAGGAAATGAGTGTTTTATATTATTCAGAAAACATTCTCTGAAAAGCAGCTTCTATTCATAGTAACAACTGCTTATATATCCTTTCTATTCAGCATCTTTCACAAATAACCAGCAATTTGAGGGTTTCAGTTAAAAAAAAGACTTTTCCACATTCTTCTGGGCCTTGATTACTTAATATATGTAAAGTGAAGTGTTTTCAAGAATTGAGCTGCTGATCAGTTTTGCTGGGTTTCGTACTCTCTCTCTCCGTCTACACACACACACGCACACACGGATGAGGTGGACACTTCATTGTATTGAAATTAAAGGGAAAATATGATTTTAAGAAAATTAAAATGAGATCCAAAAGGAGGATTGTCTGCATGCTTGCCAGAGAACTTGGGATGCCTGAGATCACTGGCTAATAGAGATGTTTAAGGCAAAAAAAAAAAACAGAGAAATTAAATTCATTCTAATGAAAGATATTAAAAATATTAACTTTAATCAGCACTTTAACCATCCAACATACAGTGGTTGAAGGATGATGAAAGGAATAAAAACTGATTTATTATGATAATAAAATCCCAGTACATAATAGCATAAGGCAATTTGTCCAAATGGCAGTGTGTACTCCCATCTCCCATGTGTCCTCGGGGAAAGCACAAAGCGAAATGAGTGAATTGCTTTACACTTCAGGGGAATGACACAAAGCACTTGGAACCCTGAGAAATCCTCTGGATTTCACTAAATGTGGAAACAGTACAAATGAAGGCCTGCATTCAGGGTCCATGGAGCCCCAAAATTATATGTTGATAAAAAATCATCAATGGCAGCCCCAACTCTCCAACTGAATCTCTTTGAAGACTGCTAGAGAGTGGAATGCTATTGTTACTACCTTGAATATTTCATTGTGTGAGCCTAGGGTATTTTAACCCATCCGAAGCCCCAGCATCCCTTTAAGCTCTTTAGACTGAAGATGTACTTGTAATATTGCGGGGGGAGGCATGTTTGTTTGATTGTATGTATCAATATGGTTTAAATACATCATAATTTACAGGATCTAAATTAGCCTTAGCAGTTTGGAAAGTGAAATCTTGATTATATGACAGAAATATCTACAAGTACCACTCTCTATTTAACTCTCAGTTCAACAAATGTATGGGAAAACTTCCGCTGTTGACAAGATGAATTGAGTTTTGCTTTAATTACCCTCAGTGTTTGCTTTTTTTTTCTATTAACCCACATCTAATGATTATTGTTGTGAAGTCATTTTTCAGTTATTAACAACTCTTTGACCCCATTAGGGTTTTTCTTGGCAAGGACACTGGACTGGTTTGCCATTTCCTGCTCCAGCTCATTTTACAGATGTCAAAACTGAGGCAAACAGGGTAAACTGACTTACCCAGGGTCACACAGCTAGGAAGGGTTTGAGGCCAGATTTGAACTGGAGAAAATGAATCTTCCTGACTGTGGACAGCGAGTAGCACCACCTATCTGCCCATATATCTAATGATACTTCATTCCATGCAAGTGACTTTACCCCCTTTAAGTAGTAATATTGGGCATACCATGGCTGAAAATCTTTTCAAAATGTAGTACACATTTCCCTTCCGTCCCAAACAAGATGATATTGCACTTCATTTAACATATTTTAATGACTCAGAATTGTCATTATAAACATCAGTTATTCAATGTGTTCAGTGACAGTTCAGTGAAGCTCCTCAAACCAGTCAAGGTGTGGACTTGAAAACCAAAACAGCACAGACCGACATCTGATACAGTTAAGGAAAACAGTACAGTATAAACCAAAGTGAATACAAATCTCTCTCCTTGACCCATTTTCTAGGGCAGTTGTTTTAGATATCAGGTACCTTACATTTTCTTCTATTTTTGTCAATCTTTTGGTTCTCTTCTGATATTTTTTGCTCTCTCAGAGCCCTGGTGGAAGATTGGTTGGGTTTTTTTTTTCCTTGAGTGTTTGATGGCAATTGTTAGGATGATACTTTCTCTAGGGACTTTCTTAAAGGGCTCTTTATTCTTACGGCCTCCAAACACATAGTGGTGGGCCCCACAGACTTCTGGATGGCCTTTGTCGCCAGTCAGGACTAGAAGAATTTACTACAGTATCTCATTGCATTGCTTTATCATTGTTTGACCTAAGGTTATCTGTAAGTCTTGGGTGGGATAAAAATAGGGGGAGCTGGCTGACCCCCTGCCTCTGTGGAGCAACTATGTCTACCAGAAGACCGCACAGAATGCACTGTTTTCAACAAACACTCAGTTTAGTGATGGGAGACAAAAAACTATGTGTGGTTAGAATTCCCAGCCTCCCTTTGCCATCATCTCCTTTTCTCTAGTATACTTTGTGTTTAATGAAATGAGAACCATGGAAGCCTAACCATGATACTGTTGGGGGGGGGCAGTTTATAACAGCACCTATCTATGAAATGTGGTAAGCTTCAGAAGACAGAAGACAATATTGAATTTTGACTTAGAAATCATCATAGTTTTAAAGCTTCATGGGAATATTAAAGGTCATCAAATCCTTTCAGGTTGAAACTTTATGAGGTCAATGACTGCCTTAAGTTCACCCTGAATTCATTTCCTGGTAATGGGAGAATCATGATGCAGATACCAATGTTTCCATTCTGCCCCAGCTGCCTCTTGGTGTGGAGTCCAGGACAGCACTGTCTTGTACCCAGTTCTGCCCTATTACACTCAGGAAAGACCAGAGGGTAGTAGATTAGAAAGGGTTTGCTAGCTGAATTTTAACAAGTCAGGTTGAGCTTTGGGGAATGAGTAAATGCTGAAATAAAAGCTCCTCTATTCATTATTGACTGGTTTCCATGTGATGTACCTTAAGATAAGTGAATTGTTCCTAAAATCCAGGATTCCTCTTTATCTTCATCCAATCTTGATCTTTTGTAAGCTCTTAAGATTTAAGTGTACTTTAGAAATGAAAGATCCTGCATTTCCAAGTTAGATTTGTCTTAGGGACCTAATTTGAAGTCGAGCATTTCCCATTTTCCCCTATATCCTTATGTAATCTGGACTTGCAGGTAACACATATTAGGAAGACCTTGTTGGGTTTGGTTTAGTTTTTTTCAATAAGGCCTTTCGGTTTTGGCTGTCCCATACTCCAAGAGGTTTCAGGAGGCACTTTGTTGTTGATAATGAACAAAACTACTGGAAAATAATTAAAGTAGTTGTGAATCAGTCCATTGATCAATTGTATCAGTAGCACATTATACTGGAACCAATTGCAAAGGACACTGTGTGGGCCAGAAATTCTCTCACAGAGTCAAAGTGAAGATAAACTGAATTGAGTTCTTTTTATGGTTGATTTCTATCTTATTCGATTCATCCAGTGAAGAAACTTGACCACTAAGTGTTGATTCAATCTTCTGCTAAAAAGCTACGCTGAAAACTTGGGTATTGTTCAGATAACCTTTTCAGATTTGCTACTTGTTAATAAGAACTAGATTTAATCAGCAGGTCTTTAATTTTGTTACTGCTTTATAACCTAAAAAACACTTTAATTTGGAAAATGCTCAACGTAATTAGAAAGAATAGAGGAAAAAACTACCTAGTTCACCATTTTAAGACAACTGGTTTTCTAATTTAATCAGAATGATTAAATAGCTTTGTGGATAGGTGAAAAAATGTTGAGCAGCCCACAGAATGGTTCTAGTCCTCCTGGGCTCACCTTCACCATAGTGCAGAGAGCAGAGATGTGGTACCATTGGAGTAGGGGTGGAGGGCTTCAGCTATCATTAAAATATTACTAAATTAAAAAGCATAAACTTCCAGTGAAATCCAGATTTCATGATTTTCTCCTGCTTTATTTAGCATCACAGGATTAGGAGTGAAGGAAACAGATGATAGAAGTAATGGAGTGTTGGGGTTTAGAAAAGTGTTCATGGCAACAAGACACAGAGGATTTGAGAGTAGAGAATAATGTCAAATTAAATCAGTTCTCTTAGAGGTGAAGATAAAGAAAACTGCCTTGCAAAGGTGATGGATGGATGGTCTGGGAAAGAATGGGGTAGAATGATTGAAGGTCATGGGGAAGATTAAGAAGGGGATTCTGGATATTAAGGCAAAGAGAAAACAAGAATGAAAGATTATGATTATAAAAAGGTATATATGAGTTCATGAACATGGAATTTGGAACTTGTGGGTCATGACAAAATTAAGACTATGGTCATCTTTGTGTGTAGCTGAGATAGTTGGAATAAAGAAAGAGTGAAGTCACAGTGTGTATATTGTAGATAGATACCGCAAACACATAGACAGTGAGATGGTCCCAGAACTGAACAGGAGAAGGACATCAACTACATCAAGCAGCTGCCCAGATGCATCCTGGTACTAAAAAAGCATGGGGTCTGGGGAAGCAAAATGGCAGCATCCAGTGAGGCACCGAGAAGATTGTGCTCAAAAGTCCTCTCATCTCTTTTTGCCCCAAAGTGTTTGGGTCAATTGTTGGATCAACTATCATCGTATGTAGTTGTTTCTTTAGCTCAGTTTTCTAGCTCAAAATTTGCAGCTTTGAATGTAAACAGAAACCAAATAAGACTCCCCAAAACCTGTATTCTCTGGCCTTGGGCACAAACCCAAAACAAATTTCTAGTGGTTTTTATTGCATTTGCTACTCTTACCCGGTATTAATTTGGTCTGACTATGTCTGTCCCCTACTCTAAAACTTCCAGTTTCTCCCTGTTGCCTTTATGGTAAATATAAATCAACCCCTCTGTTTGGATTGAAAGCTCTTTTTACAACCTGGACTCAAGCTCCCTTTCTAACTTCATTCTACAGTATTCCTCTTCCCACAGGATATAGTGTAACCAAACTACCCATCTTGCCATTGCTAATATGCATGTGATTTTGCATTTGTCTCTACACCGCCTCTAGCTGCCCCTGATTCCTGGAATGCTCTCCCTCCTTAACTCCACCCCAAAGAATCTTATACTTCCTTCAAGACTGAATTACCAATGTCCTCCCTGAACTAGCCTCTCTTTCTTTTCTGTTTATTCCATATGTCCTTCTCTGTGTACACGTCTTCCCTGACCGAATGTAAGTAGGGAGTGTGTAGAGTTAGTCTTTGCGCCCTCAACACAGTGATTGCGTTCTGCTAATTACTACCTTGTTTACGTTGAGGGCAGCTGGTGCAGGATGATATCATTGAACATTTGTCTTTAGATTTAGGTTGGTTGGGTTTTAAAACTGCTGTCATCTTTAGAACAAGGTAACTTTGATGACCACAGGAAGCTTACTAGATACTTATTATGCTGAATATTGAAAGTAACCATGCGTTAATAGTAATATTGACCATTATTCTAGCTAATTAAGCTTTGCAAAGGGTTTACATACACAATCTCATTTGTTTCCCATAAACTTAGACTGTCAGTGCTAGTTTACTTCTGTAGAGACTGGGGCTCAGAAAGCTTAAGTGAATTGCACAGGACCATGCAACAATTCAGGTTGGGTCCAGAATCCAAACCGGCAGCCAATGGTCTTTCCACTACCCTGTACACGCTCCATGGCTTTCAAGTTGGGAAATGACATCTCGAAGTCCAAGTGTTGAACTTGTAGGCAGCTCTAAAGGCAGAGGGCTTTTAGGAATGATGATGGGATACTCTCCAGTCCCTTTCTATTCATCAGCTGGAGAGGTATACTTGATTTGTTTTTACTTACTATTCTGTGCCTTATCTTATAGAACATCATATAATTACATGGAACTTAGAGTATGTATGTCCATGTATCTGTCTCAAGTTATCAGGCAAGAAAAGTTATAAAGAAAATTAAAACTAACAGCTAGAGAGTTGAGAAAAATAAAACACCTCTGCTTACACACAGGTAGCAAAGAAATGAACTGTTCCTCCCGGGTAACCAAACTTCCCAATTAACCATGATATCTCACCGCCAGGATTTAGTGCCAAACTGGGATGCTGAATCTAAAGCAGGGGAAATAGAGGGAAAATACAAGGTCAATATAAGAGGACAGGAGGGAGGTGAAATACAGTTAGTGAGAGGCCCAAGTCATATACATAGAGTACTTGGTAGGCTTCTCAGTAATTTTTCAGTGTGGAATTTGCAATCAAATCAGTTTTATAGATGCTACAGAAATCGTGAAGAGGATGCAGAGGGAAAGCTGGGCGAGCGGAAAGGTGGGGGGGACTAAGCAGGGCAGGCGCTCCTGCCAAAGTGGAAGAAGGCAGCTTCATTCTCTCAATGGCCCATTAAGTCAAGAGGGTACCTGCACGTAACAGACACTGTGCAGAGTCAAGCAGCTTATGGGCACAGCTAGTAGGGAGCAACAAAGGGCTCCCACAACAACACTGGGGAGCAAATAGGTGTGTTTCTCCGGACAATGGCATCAAATCCTGCCATATGGTGACTCTGGGGTTGAAATTTTCTGCTCACAGTGCCATGAATTACTCTGAAATGATTGGCATGCTGCTTGTCCAGACAGATGTGATGATTCAGATTAAAGATGACCAGAGCAATACATCTATTATTATTACTAATGAAAGGAAAGGGGAGTGTCCAGTATAGATAGGTTTGGCCCATGGGCAGAGAGGAAACATCCTTAACAGTAGAGATGTTTTTTTGTTTTTTTCTGATATGAAGCAGCTAGGTACACGGGGCCTGGAGTCAGGATACCTTGAGTGCAAAAATTTTGCTTTCGATAGTGCCTAGTTATGTGACCCTGGGCACATAACCTCTCTGCCTCAGTTTCCTCACCTGGAAAATGGGGATAAGAATAGCACCTATCTCCCAGGATTGCTGTAAGGACCAAATGAGATAAGTGTAAAGCACTCAGCACATGGGCCAGGCCCAGAGGGGACCCCTTAGTGCTCAGGCCTTTCTCTCTCCTCCCCAGCTTCTTATTCACTGATGAGTAGGTGTTTCCATTGCCATGTAGCGTAAAGAAGGACATAAATTACTTAGTGCAAAGGAGGGTTTCACTGTAGTCCTATCTCCAGTGCATTGCTCAGGCCCTGTCACATAATAGGCACTTACTGAATTCTTGAGGGCTTAATTCAAATGGTTATTAATGTTGCAAGGAACCCTCTCTCCATAATAGGAGTAGTACTTTATGTATGATCTGCAAAATGCTTTTCATTCATTCTCTCATTTGAACCCCCACAACAACACTGGGGAGCAAATAGTGTGTGCATTAAGTTAGCATGTCAGCAACTTGCAACTCTTTAAGTCTGGGAATTCCTGGTGTGGGTGTTCCCTCCACTGACACAGATCACAGCCTCTCAATCACTTAGTGTCTGTAAAGCAGCCCAGGACACTCTCTACTCCATCCCATTACTGAAGGCAGTTGGGAAAAGCCCTGTTCACTGCCGGGCGAGCATGCCTTCCCTCTCGGCAGAGAAGCAGTAGACGTGGCCAGTGTGTGGCTCTGCTTCTCTACTGTACTTGGCAGTTGCAGAGGACACCTTTTCTTTTGCTACAGTTTGGGGGAGGGGACTTGTGAGGAAGAGGAAGGAGGTTCACATTCAATATACACTCTTAAAAGCAAGGTATGCCTAATAGAGATTCACAGTTTGCTACACAGTCCTCTATTTATGTTCTTTGTATAACAGGATGCTCATGTTAGGTAATATTTTTCAATTTCACAACAACAAAAAATAAAATTAGGAGAAAGGAAAGCTAATCTGTGACAAAGAAGGGATTCCTGCTGGCTACTATGTGGAATCAGCTTTGGCTTTTCATTACCAAAGGATGAGCACCCTCCATTCCCCAGTGGCCATGATGGCGTTAAGCTATTCTTTTTTTTTTTTTAATTAAAGCAATCAGGGTTAAGTAACTTGCTCAAGGTTACACGGCCAGGTGTTTCTGGGTGGGTGCTAAGTGTCTGAGACCGGGATTCGATCTCCAGGTCTTCTCAACACTGGAGCCGGTGCTCTTACTCGCTGTGCTACCTGGCTGCCCCACATTGGGCTATTCTTGCCCATAAAGGAAATTGCCTGTGTCATTTGTCTTTATTCTTCCTGTTCTAAGATGACATTATTTCCCATCCTCAACTGCCTCTTGTTAACTTACTCTAAGTATTTAGTTGTTGCCTTATTTTAGTTAACTTTGTTGGAATATGTTTGTTTACATGTTTTACCAAGCTCAGTCACAATGGGAAGAAGAGCAAGGTGAAAATGAGAGGGATGTGAAGGAGAAGACAGCAAGAAAGGTGAAGGGGGAAATGACTGAATTGAAAAAGAAAAATCATGGGGAGTTCAGTGTTGCCTTGCGTGGAGTCATTTCAGTTTTTTGATGTCTAAAATGTTCTAGCTATGACAAGAGAGAAGTTGTTTATTTAATTTATGAGCCACCATCAGAGATACTTGAAAACCTGTAGAGGATGGACAATAGTTGCCAGAGGATGGCACGTAGGCAAATGTTGTCCCAGCTTTCCAAAAAAGTAGAGCCCTCAAACTGTAGGCCAGCAAGCTGGACTTAATTCCCAGCTAAATTCAAGAACATTTTCTAATAGATATGGCTAATAAAGATGTAGAAAAGGGAGCAGTGATCCTCAAAAGCCAGCGTGGCCTTATCAAGAATGGATCGTGCCAGGCCAACTTTGCTTCATTCTTTGACAGAATGACTAGATTGTGACTCAGAGGACCGCTATAGAAAAAGCACATGTTCATCCGGAAGGCTACAGTAGATGAAGAAGGAATGGGTAGGGATGTTCATGTCAGAAAAGGTCTATGAGATATAGCAGGTAGTAGATAAACTCCAGATGGAAAGTGTGTCATGCCATCCAGGAAAGGTAAAATCTTAGGCTACTTTCCAAGAGGTATGGTGTCTGCAGTGCCCCAGTGAGGCAAGTGGCATTGTATTGCATGGTCAGACCACTGCTGCCATGTTTTAGGAAGGCCATTGATAGAGTGGAATATTTATACACACACACACAGAAGCATGATGACAACTATCACTCGGGAGTATGGTTGAGGTGAGGCTTAGACTACCTAGCTTCTGTGAAATGTTGTTCATGCTTTTCAGAAAATAAGCTCACAAATCCAAATACCATTCCTTAGATGGACAATTCCAGACTCGAGAAGTCAGGAGCTCCTGAGTAGTAGAACTGAATAGGATCAGGAGGAAGATTCTGAAACTCTGTACTTCTCAGAGAAGATCACCAAGAAAGGCTGCTGAATACAAGACCTCACTGGCCAGAAGGCCGAGATCTGAATTCAGTCAGTGCAAAGCCAAGGTAAAAGTGTTCACTAGCCCCCAGCAAGGGATCCATGTTTTCATAGTTTAAGGCTCTACCTCCTTGGAGAGCATTAGAAAAGTTACTATATCATACTTTAAGTCTGTGGGTGGGAGAGAGAGAAATAATGTTCAGGAGTAGTTTGTGTGATTCCCTGGAAAACTGCTCGAAAGAAGAAGTATAAAGATCTTCCAATCAATCAGTGATATTGCATTTCAAACAGCCTTTCAATTGTTCTATTATTTCAACCATTGAAATTCCTTTCTTTGTGGATTGTTGACTCTCAAAGGTCAAAAAGACAATTAAAACACACATTCTCCATCACTGTAACTACATAGCATAGCAGAGGCTTAGTGGGATCATTTTTTTGCCTTTGTGCCTGACACATAGTAGGTGCTAATTAAATGCTTGTTGCCTTGACTGGATTTGATCCTACTTTCAAGCCCACATTTTGTCTTCAAAACTAGCAGAATATTGAATACATAATGTACCAAGTCAAACCCCTTCTTTTTATGTGCATCGTTAAGTGTTGTGGAGTGTCTTAAATCCAAGTAAAGCCATCATCATTTGAGATTTTTAAAAAATTGTTACTAGCTGTTTCTTTGGTTGTACAGTATTCTTTGAGGAAAACAGAAAGACAGAAATGAAATCAATGCATTTAAGAATCAAAGTTTCTGCATCTCCATTTTTTACACCAATCTTTGTTTTGATGTTGTTTCCCTACGAGGGCCTCCAAAAGCTAAAAGCACACAGAAGAATCACTTTGACCAGTCATTTTGTACTGACTAGAAGTCAATTTTCCTGTAAAATGAACAGCAAGATATTACCTTAGCAGTTTGGGGTCAAAGGGCACCTTGCCTTCCAGATACCTGATTGTCAGCAATGACATTTTCTTTACCTGTATTCTAATAGTTTCCTTAACTGATTGCAGTGGAATTCTTTTCATGTTTTCTTTCTTGGAAAAGCAATCTTTAGACTCTACTTATTTTTAAAGGATGCTTGAGAAGGCTCGAGATAAAAAAATAAATAAAACAATCCATTTAAAAAGAATTTTTCAGTCCATCCCATTCTTTCAGTCTCAGCACTTGACTTTGGTGCTGCAGGGAATACAGAAAGCTGGCATGATTTAGGCCCAATACTTGAAGACAGGAAATATATAAGATATCATATAGTCACATACCAAACTATATGATCTGTCTGTGTGTGAATGGAGAGAAAGAGTGGAATGGGTGGCAAGAGGGTGGTATCAAGCAAGATAGGTGTCCTTTTCCCCCCTTTGATCAAAATATTCACTTGTCCCAAATCTAATGCCTAAGCTAACATTTACTATGTGTTCATTACTCTGCATAATGTGTTCCTCATATATGTAAAAGCACATTATTTAGTCAAAACTATCGTATTAAATTTGCCTTGTAATTCCTAAGGGCTGTCAGCTGCTCATTAAAACTTGATTTTCTGTCAGGAGGAATTAATAATCTTGCCTTTTGAGTGAATTTAGAAGCAATGAGGGATTGAACAGAAATATGTGAATACCCTCTCGGTGGTAAATTGGATATCCAATTTTCAAGTTAGTCTTAATGGGGAAAACGGAATAAATTGAATTCAGAGGCTGTTCTTTCCTTTTAAATATTTTCTCTCTTTTTTAACTGAGTTCAAGTGGAAGTATACAGTACTCTCTCAGTAGTGGGGAGGGTGCATCTATTTTCATCCACTTAGAGAGGTTTCTCAAATGCAAATGAGACCTAATATATGGAAGATCCATATGGCTGATTGTATAAGGGGAGTCTCTAGAAATCAAAAAAAAATTTTACCACAATAAACCAGAAATTGATTTGTATGAAATTTGAATAATTTTGATTCTAAAAGTAAAACATCTTTCTTATGCCCACCCCTGAAGAAATTGCCAAGTCTAATGCCATTCTCCTAAGATTTGCCAATAATTTCTCGAGGCCCCTGGTTAAGGGCAGAACCTGCTATTGCCTTCAAATGTTTGCTTAAATCAAACTAATAAAATGTAGTCATTACTTTTTATTTTCAGTGTCACATCTCTGTCATTATGTCTTTGGATAGAAAATCAATTAAAACAACAGAGTTGAAAAGACACTTGCAAATTGGCATAAAGGAGTGTGTCTTTTTTTCATCTATTTCTTCCCCCCACCCCCAGTTACATTAGGCACAATAGAGTTATACCTTAAACTTTCAGAAAGTGTTCATCTTGTAGGTAGGGCCATCACCTTCTCACTCTCCTGGTGTAGCCCTAAGATGTTGTGGGGCTGTGTAACCTTAGGAAGATCATTTATGTGCCCTTATGTTCAAATGTATTTCTGTAAGTTCTTAGGTACTTTGTTTTATACATACATACACACGTAATTCTGATAACTATTATTTCTATATAATTAGTTTCCTTTGTAAACCTATGTATATTATTTTATGCATTTAAAACAATTCTTCTGAGCAAGGGTCTGTAGGCTTCCCAGATTAGGTGAGCTGCCTGAGCCTGGTAGAGTAGGAAGCAGCTTGGGGAGTCAAATCCAGAATGCTGCTGCCTATCTCTGTCTCCTAATCTCCCTGGGCCCTCAATTTCCTCCTGTAGAATGAGGGACTTCAGCTATTACTTATTTTCAGTCCCTTGCTGTTTTCTGGCTCATTTCCTGTTGTCTACAGACATGGAAATGTCTCCTCCATCCTGAAAAAAAATAAAAACCTCTCACTCGATTCTCACCAGCTACCTCCCTATTTCTCTTGTGCCTTTTGTGGCTGAAGGCAATCTACTTTCTCTCCTCTTCCTGTCTTCTTAACTCCTTACAGTCTGGCTTCCTGACTCAACATTCAACAGAAACCATTCTCTCCCAAGTTACCCATGATCTCTTAATGGCCAAATCCAGTGGCCATTTCTCAGTCCCCCTTCTTCTTAACCTCTCTGCAGCCTCTGATGCTCCTGCTTGCCACTCTCTTCTCCCTCTCTGATCCCTCCTCAGTTTCCTTTGCAGTATCTTCATTCAGATCACACCCTCTAACCATAGTGTCTAACAAGAATGGGTCCTTTTCTCTTCATTTGATGATTTTCCTCAGTTTCCTTGGAGTTATTTAGCATCTCAAATCTACCCCTGATCTGCCATATCCAGCTGCCTGTTAGACATCTTAAACTCAACATGTCCAAAATGAAACTCATACTTTCCCCTACAACTTCCCTATTACTTTTGAGGGCACCCCTATCCTTCCAGTCCCTCAGGCTCACTACCTAGGTATTGTCCTCAACTCCTCACTATCTCCCACCCTCTATAGCCAATCTGTTGCCAAGACATTGATTTGACCTTTGTAACATCTGTCAAACACAGCCCCTTCTGTCCTCTTCATCTACCTTCACTCTAGTCTGGGCCTCATCAACTCTGTCGGCAGATCTGCTGCCTCAAGTCTCCCTGAACTTCAGTCCACCCTCCACTCAGGCACCAAAGTGATTTCCCTAAAGTGCAAGTCCAGCCATCTCTCTCCTACTCAGTAAACTCCAGTGGCTCCCTATCGCCTCCAGGATCAAATAAAAAATGCTCTGCTTGGCATTTAGAGTAGTGATCCAGTGACACTGGCCTCCTGGCTGCTCTCCATCTCTGGCAGTCTCCCTCCTCATCTCTGCCCACTGACTTCCTTTAAGTCTCTACTAAAATCCTATCCACAAAAATCTTTTCCCAACACCTCTTGCTTCTAATGCCTTCCTTATTTTATTTTTATCTTTATCCTGTATTTGTTTGTCTCCCCCATACGATTGTGAACCCCTTGAGGGATGGGACTGTCTTTTGCCTATTTTTGTATCCCCAGCCCTTAGCACATAGTAGGTGCTTAATAAATGTTTATTGACTAACTATTCTAAGGTCCCTTCTGGCTCCAGATTTTTGAGGCTGTAACAATGATTCTTGATCCTTCTGTTTGAAATCCCAGTCAGAAAGAGCTGGGGAAATGCAAAATCACAGCTTCAGCAGAACACATTGCTTTCTAGAAATCCTTTCCTTTTGCTTAGGGGGAAGGGATCTCAGATTGAGTCATGTTAATCTCAAATGTACGGAGCTGTAATTCACAATTTGATAGGATATCTGTGTTGCCACCTCAATCCCTTACTAGACTGTATGCTCTGTGAGGCTGGGGGGTGACATCTTGGCTAATAAGGCTTGGCTCCCCCAGCATCCAAGCATGATACCCAATCCCCAGTAAGTACCCAGCATATCCACACATGCAGCAATTGCTAGATCAGAATAAACAGCATCCTGCCCTACCCACTGAGTCATCCTAGGCACTGTGCTAAACCCAGGAAGGACCAAACAAATGACAGTCCCTGCCCTCAGGTGGCTTCCAGGAGGGGAAGTGAGCATAAAACAACTAAGGAAATCAGGGGAGGCTGAGCCTTGAAGGAAGCAGAGGGGAGAACATTCCAAACACAGGCATGGGGGGCAGCCAAGGTCGAAAAGAACCTAGTGGGCCACTTGGACTGACTCCTAACTGCAAAGGGAAGGGAAGGCAATAGGGAGCCACTGAGACTTCCTGAGTGTGGAAATGACACATCTAAACTATTTCAGTATTTATGCAGCAACAAATCCAGAGGCTATTACAGTGGTCCAGGCAAGAGCTCTGATTCGGTGTGACCAGGGAGGAGGGCGAGTTCTTCATTTTTTTTAGTTATTATGTAATTATGTTCATTTAATTCATTTGATACTAATGTGAGCATTGTCTGTTGAATACACCACATTTCAATAGTTATTGTCACAGTGCCTTGGAGAGAAATAACTCATTCCACTTATTCTCTGTGGGTGATTTTGTTTATGTTGCTTATGGAATTCTGTTTACACTCTTTGTGCCAATAGATACTTCTATGAATGAGAGTTCATCTTTGGAAAGAGAAGGCCACTTGGGCTTGTGGGTACATGGCTTATGGTCTCTACAGCTCTAATTGAGAGGCTGTGTTCAAAACTGCTTCTCCTTTCAAACAGTCTTGTTACATTAAGAACCTATAACCATAACAAAGCAATGGATGTGTGTGGAACTGAAAGAAAAAGGGGGCATGTGACTAGAATTTTGGCTATGTAGTGATTGATCCATTTTCAAATTAGTCAACAAGTTTTTATTGCTAGCAAACTTATGTGCCAGGCACTGGGCTGGGCTCTGGACGTGCCTACATCTACATGGGGACATAGTACTCAGACATAGGTATAGTGGGCACTGGCTGCATAAGGTCAGGAAAGGCCTTGTTGAGAAGCTGGTGCCTAAGCAGAGGCTGGAAAGTTAGGCTGGAGTCAGGTTGGGAAGGGTGGGTTCTGTTTGTTCCTGAAGGTAATAGGGGACCACTGGGGTTCTTGAGTAAGTAATGACAAGGTTAGATCTGTACTTTAGCCAGATCACTTTCAGAGCTGGTGAGAGAGATGGATTGGAGTGGAGAGACCTCCCCACCATGAACTACAGTGGTGGCCCTATTAGTAGTCAGAAGGGGCTACATGTGAGAGCTACAGTAGAGAGATGTACAAGATCTGGTGACTGAGTGTATATGGGGGGAGAGGGAGGGAGAAGTCTGTGATGGCACCAGGTTGCAAACCTGGGTGAGTAGTGGTGTGGTAGTGCCCTTAAAGGAAAGGAGACTCAGAAGAGGGGCAGCTTTGGGGCAGGCAGTTACAAATGTGGACCTGGCACTCAGGGGAGAGATTAGGGTTAGAAGTAGAGCTCTGGGAGCCATCAGCACAGAGATGATCATTGCAGCCATGTGAGCAGATATGGTCACCAAGAAATAGTATAGAGAGAGAAGGGGAAAGGGAGGAAACATGTCTCTGGGGAAATGTGTAGTCTAAAGCTGAACCAAAAATAATCACTGCAGGAGCTTTCTCTCTCCCACCTCAGGCTCCGCCCTTGGTGCCCACCAGTGTCCACTAGCCCACACTCACTGGCCCTTCCTTTCGTTTTTTTGTTTTGTTTTGTTTTTTAGCAATCGGGGTTAAGTAACTTGCTCAAGGTTACACGGCCAGTTATTTGTGGATGTGGTGCTGAGTATCTGAGCCTGGATTTGATCCAGGTCATCCCGACACTGGAGCCGGTGCTCTTACTCGCTGAGCCACCTGGCCGCCCCCCTTCTTTTCGTTTTGTTTGTGCACAAACCATTTGAGGATTATTTCCAGCTTTTCATGGTTTAACTAGAGGTCCTGATGCTACCCCACCCAGGTTAGAGCCTGCACCTGTGGTTTGTGATTGGTGAGGAAGAGTGGCCGCTGTGTCAGACGCAGGACTTAGCGACTCAGAGACTCTCCATGGCATTCCCCAAACTTGAGCTCCTGTCTAACAGTGGCCTTTAAGGAAAGAACTAAGTCACAGATTCAAAGAGACTGGCTATTCTTGTTCTCCTATGCATCCTTATTGTACCTGTGTCCAAGGCACGGCTCCAGGCTTCAGGGAGAAAAGAAGGAAACGAGCATTTGTTGGGGGCCTACTATGGGCCAGGCACTGTACCAAGTGCTTTACAAATATGATCTCCCTCAATCCCCACAACAACCCTAAGAAAGGAAACTGAGGCAGACAGAGGTCACATGACTTGCCCAGGGTCACACAGATAATGAATACCTGCGGCTAAGCTTTCCCTCAAGTCTCCATGGCTTCTCTAAACACACTGATGACATGCTAGTCGTTGCTGCTCAGAACAAGGTCTGTTCCCTTTGCTGACTGGGCAGAGGTAACCCACACTCTACTTGTCACGTCACATAGGATTTGACTGTCATATATGGTGTTGCTTTGGAAGTAGGAAGAATTCTTATGAAAGGGGTCAGTTCTGGGATCTCTGAGCTATTTTTCAGTAGAAGGGAAGCAGGGATAAAAAGGGAACCCAGAGCCCAGCTCTGCACTCCTCAGGCACGTTGCAGGCTTCTCCACTTTGCCCATTGTTCACAGAAGGCAGGCATGAAACTACAGTATGTTTCTGGTTAGTTCTTACCAGAAAGAGAAGGGCTATAAAAGGTGGCCAGGGGTTGGCATGTGCCATATTGAAGTTTACACTCACCATTACTCACTTGGGGCTATTTGGACCGAAATGTGTCACTGGGACAGAGAAGAGGGCCCCCCCCCCGATTGCTGTGGCTTCCTTGGGTGTCACTCGACTTAATGCCGATGGAGAGATGTAGGCCTATGGGCTGCCTGTGAGGTCCTCAGAAAGGAAGCTGTCACAAGAAACTTGAGGAAAATTGCAGTCTTCCTTTCCCTTAGGTTTTGTGTTCTGTTTCCTTTTTAGTTTTTAAGTGGGAGAGACAAGGAGAGAAAGCTGGCTGGAGAGGTGAGCATTGAACTATATGTACAGAGAGGCATCATTTTAAAGAGTCTGCTGGGATGGTGTGGCAAAAGTGATAGGGGAGAAAGATATGATGAAAATGAAGAACAGAGACTGTTACAAAGGCTAAGAGCCAGGCTATCAGTTTCTGAATGAAAAACCAAGCCAATGCAAAATGAATGCTGTTTTAAAGTTAGTTAAAAAGAACTTGGCTTCCTTGTATTTCTTCATTTCTCCGTCTCCTAAGTTCTGAGTTAATGGAGTGGCTGGGTAAGCGACTGCCTGGAGTGGCCCACATTCGAGCAAAGTCATCTTTGTTCATTGAGTTCACAGACTCAGCAGGGTTGCCAACATTACACACCATGTTAACCAGCACCTAACGTCATTTCATTTCTGCCAGACATGGGCAGCAGCTACTTCATTCACAGCACCTTAAGAGAACGCACACAGCACAAGGAAGAGGCCATTGCAGTAAGTCACATGGCCAAATTCATTTCTCACCTGCCAGGATCTGTTGACATTGGGACAGAGGCACAATCCATTTGAAAGGCTGGGGGAGTCCTCCCAGGGACAAGTACAGGTAAACTTGCAAGTCTTCATGGAGATCATTCCTCTCCTTTCAAATTCACTTTAAAACCACTGCCTCCTCTGGCATCTCTGATGTAGCCAGCTGTTGTCGAGCACAAAAGACCTTTCACTTACTTGTCTGAGCAGCTTTCTGGCCTGTTGGCTCTTCTCTGTGTTTATTTGTCACGAAGGAAAATGCTTGGCTGCAAATGGCCATCCCAGCATATGCTGAACGTGCATCATTAGGGGGCCAAAAGGGAGGTGGCATTACATGGATGCCTCTAATGACAACCCTGAACCCTCTTTGGCCTCTTTTATCACTAACCTTTGACCCCCCCTGTGAGCCTGGTGCCAGGTCCTCACCAGGCCGCCTTCAGGGTCTGCCTTGCCCTAGAGCTCTGCTGACATTTGCCAACCCCTCCCTCCAGGCCTTCCAGACATTTCCAGATCACACCAGTGGCATTTGATAAGTTGGTTTGCAACACACCAGAATTGCTTATGCAGCCCTGGGACAAGAAGGGTACACTAGACAAAGGGGTAGCTCCTGCTGCTCCTTCATAAAGGAACAGAAACGAAGCACACACTGGCTTTCTGTGTCTGAATGAGGGGATGCTGAGGTGAGTGCAGAGGACCCGTGCGTAAGGAGACGGATCACTTGGGAAGTTGGCTAAAAAGCTCAAATCCCAAGGCCTACTGAGAACAAGAGGAGCTAGAAGCAAGGGGGCTGCGTGGAGGCAAGAGGAAGGAGATGCTTATTTCCGACCTTGTAGCAAAATAGGCATCTTAATGGGGGAACGTGGCGTATTCATATCTTCTACCAAAGGTAGCTACTGGGACCAGCAGAGTAGCAGAGGAGAAGAAAGTATCATCCATTCCAAAATCATTAAAAGTTCATAGATGACCCTGAGACCAACACATTGGATTTTCCTCATGTAATCAAATATCTGTAACAAGTAGAATTGAAAGACCTTTTTTCCTCACTGATTTTTCACTAATATTTTCTATTGAAATGTCAGTGGGAAAATTAAAAATCTAATTGTTTTTTTTTAATTCATGATAAATCCCTGTATAATTGAAACATCTCAGAAAGGACTGCAGATCTACTGTATTTTTCTTTCAAACTGAAAAGAGAGTATTGTAAAAATTAATAAGGCTTCCTAGAGGAGGAAATAAGAATTTTTAAATGAAATAATGATAAACATTAGGCTCTTTAAATATGTAAGAGGCATACAGAAAGGCAAATCAACATGGGGGGAGAATAGGAAAAATGAATGACAATGTGTGAATGCCTTTTGGGGTATTTGGTAAATCAGTCCTCCAAGTTAGTATCTTCTATGAGAAGGCAATAAGGATCAGATTCAGTCTTCACTGGTACCATGGGATAGGGTCTAATGAAGAGGCAATATGGAGGGAAGTGTGATTCAGTAGGAGGATATTTTTATTCGATATCTTCCTCATTTGAAGAGGTAGTTTGTCCCTTTTAAAAACATAAGGTAATTGAAGACCAACAGTTCAAAGATGACATTCCAGGTTGTATAATTTTGTCAGAAATTAACTATAGGAAGATCTCTGGAGGCTGAAATGTGGGATTTGACTTTCCCTGTGGATAAAAGTAGTGCATTCAGCAGGGGAAATAAAGGAAACTCATAGGTTGATGTCTTCCAGGCTATTAGGTTCATTGCGAAAGAGAACTCTCAGGAGTCCCAATTAATGCCTAGTGGAGGGGTATGGCCATCCTCAGGATGGCACAAGAGGTACAACCTCCTCTGATATGTCTGTCTGTACTTGGAAAAAATGCTTCCTGCAGCCTCAACTCATACCATCAACCTTGCTCCACTCTCTTCTTTGCTCTTTAGACGGCTCTTTGCCTTACCAGAACAAACCCACTACCTGCCCCCTTGAACTCAGCCCCTCCTGACTCCTCCAGCAAATCATCCTCACTCTTCATCCCCACCCTCTCTGTATCTCCCCTTTTCTTAAAGATACCACAGTTTATCCATCCGTCCCTGTTGGCTGTTGTCCGGTATTTCTCTTCCCCTTTGTGCCTCAATTCCATAAGAAAGCCATTTCTATCCATGGCAAATTTGGCTTCCAACCTCATTCAACTAAACCTTCCCTCTCCGAAGTTGCCAGTGATCTCTTAGTATCCAAAACTTTTCTGAATTCTGACCTTCCTTGATCTCTGTTATTATGAGGATCAAGCGGGGTCCAGACCTTCAAATGCTGTAGAAAAGCACGCTAGTATGACATGGCATACGGGCCATGGTGCGAGGCCCAAAGAAGACGCAGTCCCTGATCCGCAGGAGCTACCAGTCTTAGAAATAAAATAACACAATACGAGTACGAATGGAGAAAGGCTTGGAGTTTTCCCTCAGTAAAGCACCGTGGATGTGGCACCTTCCACTGTGATGCCCCTGTCATATCCTGCCAGCTTCTGCACATTGCTCTCTCCCATTTTCTTTTTGATAAGTACTGACTTCAATTCAGCACACGTTTATTAAGGACTGGTGAGGGCCAGGCACTGCAATCAGGCCTTTGTGGATCCGAGACCGTCCTGGCCCACTGGGAGCCTCCTCTGTTTGTCTCATCTCCCCCGCTACCGAGCATCATATTAGACTTCTTTTGTGATAGCCACGACGCTAGTTCTGTAACATTGTGGGCAAATATCCATTTCTGGATATGGATTCATAGGCTTCCACTGTGAGCACCAGAGAAGCCGGCTTCAGGGAAATGTGGCTTGGCTTGGGTGTGGCCCTTTGCCCCATACTACCTAAGGCTGAAATACCAACTCAGGTCATTGGAAATTCTCAACCACTATTTCTGCAACTCAAACCTCAGGGATTTTGGCCCCTTACCTCTGGCAACAGTTTCCATGCAGACTCTGGGAGTCAAGGTTAATCTGCAGAATGAAGGGTGATGCTAAGTGGCCAAAGGAGATGAGCAGATAGAGGAGACACATGACTAAAACCAGACAGTAAACAGCCACGTAGAAAAATGCTCAGCTCCAGTTGCAATTAAAAAAATGCCAATTCAGACTTCCTTAAGGGGCCCTTTAGATACCTGTTAAAGTAGCAAAAATATATCGAAATGATCCAACGCAATATTGACAGAGCTGGGAGGCCACACACACACACTTCCTGAGTGGTGCCACATACGTCTTCCAAGCTAGTCACTTCAGTGTGGAAATGGCTAATCAAAGGGTGGCGTGTTCATACAGTACCATGTTCTGCTGAAAACAGATGCCAAGTGCTCAGGTTATGTCAATGCACACACATGTTGATCTAAAATATAATTGTTAAGTGAAAACTGTAGAAGACACGATGACTACAAACTTTGCTCTGTTTAAAAAAGCTTGTACTTGACCCTGCTGTTCTTGGACGCCCTTGTTCCATGGTTCCCCTAACTTCCCCAACCATCCACCCAAACACGCCTCCCGCATCACTAAATTAATAGATGAAAATGCTGTGGAAAGTTTATCTAGGTTTTAGCAAAGCTTTTGATCAAAAGCTATGCTAAACCCTAGGTAAACTTTCATTGTGGATTAAGAAACAGGTAGATAAGTTGTTTCCCAGAGTTGCTGGTTCAATGTCAACATGGCAAAATGCTGTCCAACCCTAAGGGCCTGTCCTTGGATGCTACTGGTGAGCAATTTTATTAGTAAAGGCACAATGGGTACAATCATTAAATTCACAGATGACTTAAAGTTGTAAGGAATAGCTCCAGTAGATGAGAATCGGTCTAAAAGGATCTTGACAGGCTATGTCACCAGGTTGAATCTAATACAGTGGA
Organism: Petaurus breviceps papuanus; assembly: GCF_028583685.1. Lineage (NCBI taxonomy): Eukaryota > Metazoa > Chordata > Mammalia > Diprotodontia > Petauridae > Petaurus > Petaurus breviceps. Next base: position 7,635,716 of record NW_027187307.1, on the reverse strand, counting down.
ATTCAATAGGGAATATGGAGAAGACTTTGCTCTTGTACACCAAAAAACCCCCAACTTCTTGGCATTTAAAGCCCAGCCCAAGCTGTCTCAGACTTAGCTTTTGAGAGTGACTTCACATTGCTCCCCGTAACACTCTCCACATTACCACCAAATAGGCCAAAAGCAACATTCCCACCTCCATGCATTTGCAATGGCTGTCCCTCATGCCTAGAAATCTCTAGCTTTCTTCAAGGATCAGCCCAAGTACCACGTCCAACACGAAGCGTTTCCCAAATCATCTGCTTGTTACTTCTCCTGCCCCTCAACATTCCTCTTTGCATATAGATAGCTAGACATGTATATGTGTGTGTATGTGAACATGTTAATACCCTCTGATAAAATGTAAACTCATCAAAAGTTCCCATGGCTGATATTATGTAAAAAATTGACTTAAACAGGCCTGAGTCTTTCTCCTTCCCCCATAAGTACGTAAACCATTCATCTTTGGCCAATTAAGCAGTTCCTAACTAAGTAACCTATGAACTTGGAGATAATATACAGATTTTGATTCTATTATTTATCTCTTTTTTCTTGCTTTTCTCACTCACTTGTCACTGGCTTTCTCAGGAAATACTCTGGCTCTGGGATGTGTGCCCTTATGGGAGGGCCGGCCTAGGCAAGTTTGGAGACACTTAGCATGAAAAGAGAATGCAGGTGTTTGATTGTTGCAGTTCACAAAAACCATCTCCTTTAAGGATAGAAAGGCCACACCTGGCACAGTTGGAAGGAACCTCCCTTCCCCATCCCCAAGAAGGACAGAGACACACACTTAGGCACGCAACACACCCAACTATCAGTGCATTAGAGTTAGCCATATGAACTTGAGAGTTTTGTTTAAGGAAAGGAAAGACATGGTCCCAAACACCAAGAACAACCCAAGATAGCATATTTCTGACTGCAAGCAGCCTTAAATAGCAGCATCTAAGAATTGTAAATAGAACCTGGAAACGTTTGGGGATGATGGCCTTGGGGGTCTCCTGTCCTCTCCACACTCACATAGCCACCACCTGCCTCTGCCCTGGACTGTGGCAGGGCCCTCCTGACTGCCTCAACTCTCTCTCCTACTAGTCCATCCTCCACACACAGCTGTGAAAATGATTTTCCTAAAGCACATGGCTGGCCCTCTTTCTTCCCTATTCAGGAAACTCTGATGGCTCCTTATTACTTCAGGGATCAGATCTCAAGTCCACTGTTTGGCAATTAAAGCCTTTTACAACTTTACCCCCACCTTTACAGAGGCACATTACCCATGACTGGTATGTACTCTGATTCAACCAAACTAGATTTCTCACCATTCCTCTTACACAAAACGATCTCCCATCACCATGCCTTTGTATAAGCTGTCCCTTATGCCTGGAATGCCCTCCCCCCTCACCTCTACCTTTCAGAATCACTACTATCCTATGAGACTGAGCTCAAGCACTACCATTTTCTACAGGAAGCCTTTCTCCACTTCCCCCTCCCTCCAGCAGCTTAGGCATTGGGGATGTGGCAGTCTCTTCTTAATTGTTATATCTGGGACTCATTTTAATAGCAGTCAATTTAGAAATGTGGACATGACTTTACTCTCATTCCTTTCATAATTTAACTCCATTCATTGCCTTTCCTGGATCCTCCATAAGGAGCCCAGGAAACCATCAAATTCACAGACAAAATTGAGCAAGTCGCCGATGATGGTGCCAGCTCCAACTTTGTTTTTTCCCCCAAAGTTTTCTCATGGCATATTCAGTTCCATTTAAATATTGCAGAGTGCTGAATTGCAACTGTTAGGCCAGGCATGAATAAAAAATGGGGATATTTTATGTAACCTAAAAATAGTAATTATGGATAGGCTGCCTTTATTATGATGATATCGAAGATATTTTATTTTACATTGTACTTGTTACAAGCAGGGGCTGTCACTGATCTGTTATAAGTGAATTTGCTTTGAGTACATTAAAAAACCAGCAGCAGAAGATGCAGTGCCCAGGGAGAGGTAGGTAGAGGTTGGGGCTAGTGAGAAAACTATGGTAGCCACTCAATCTGAAAAGGAAAGAATGACAGCAGCTCTGAGGAGTTTTACCAGGCTCTATTGTGTGAAAGAACTTCCTTTAGGAAAAAGAGGACTTGTTCTTCTTTCTTTTCCATCTTTGAATCCATTGCTTTTATAGAGAATGCAAAGGGGAAAAAAAGCATCTCTGCCTGGCGGTCTTGAACTTCGGTTATTTAAACTGCCAACTGCTACAATGAATTGCGGTGAACGAAAGAAGAAGAAGAAAATTCCCACTGAGTCAAATGGATTTTTACACCGCTCTTTAATATTGTAAGGAAGACCTAGAAAGCTTCCCCTTGGACTTGCATCTGGCGTTTTTCGATGGTAGATTCGAAGGAATCGCTATTGACTCCTGTCAGGCACCTTTGGAGAGGAGGCAGAGAAAGAGACTTCTCTCCTGACTCTCTGTGTGCTTTGTCAAATCAGGAACTTGAGGCTGAAGTGCAAAGTGAAGGCTGATGTCAGGAAATGCCTTGAAGCAGGAGCTGGTGCTGGTCTCCTGGGACTGCCTCTTTTTTTTTTTTTTAATAAAAAAGGAATTAGATTGGATTGTAAAATGATGGGAATTCAACTGGACATAAACACGTTTACTGCAGGCTCAGCAGCCGTTACATATCATTAGTGAAAGGAGGCAAGGGGCAAGGGGACCACTTTGATGTCAGTTTCATTCTTTTTAAGGACAAATGCATTCACTGATGAGAAATAAATCGGTGCTATAAAGGTTTCGCATTCATTATTCTATGTATTCCTTCTTCTGTTTTGTAGAAAAGAAATAGAACTTCTTTGGAGCTATTAACATACATTCAAAATTGGCAGTAATGAAATGTGGAAGGTACTTTTAAAGCCACCAATAATGAGACCAGAGTTGAAGATCTGAGGTAGAAAAGAGTAGGTGGTTTGCTTTTTTTATAGCAACATCTCTCCTTGACCCTGTTCTGATAGGCATTTTGATCAATTACTTGAATGAAGGCATTGATGCCATACTTCTCCAATCATAGGGAGAATTTGGAATATAAAAATATCTAGAGCCATGAACTGAATCTAATATAAGGAAATGTCAGTGAGGTAAACAAGTTCACCAAATCTGCCCAAGAAGAGGGAAGGGGAAGAGTGTTGAGATGACAGCATCCCTGAAAAAGATCTTGGGAGGAACAAGTTTGGGAAGAATCACCAGTGTGATATGTCAGCCAAAAAAGTTACTATGATCTTGGGCTACATTAACAGGATTGTGTGACTGAGAGTTAGAAGGGCACTTAGTGATCATTCTGTAGATGAAGAACTGAGGCCCAGACAGGCTGGGATGTGTTCAAGGTTACACAACACAAGAAGGAGCAGTCAACATTCAAAGTCAAGTTCTCCACCTGAAGCAGACTACACTATATTATTCATGGTGGAAGCACCACATTTTGACAGCTTGAAGCATGCACAGGGAAGTGCAGTGAGGATAAGGGGACATTCAAGGAAGGCCGAAAAACGTAAGGGGAAAAGAAGGCTTGGAATGGGCAGTGGAGTGGGGGAATGCGAAATGCTGTCATCTAAGAAAAGGACTTAGCCTTATGTTTGACCTGCCCCCCAAAATAAAAACCAACCCAGTAACATCTTTGGCTAAAAGTGTGGGAGCTGCCCAGCAGCACTATTGGTCTACACTAGAGGTCTGCCCATGAAGGCTGCATGACAGTTCAGATACAGGCAGCTACTAGACAGCCCTCAAGGTTCCTTCTAAGTCCGAGTCTCTGAAATGCAGCCCTTGCTCCCAGGTCATGCTTCAATGCAGGTTGTTTGAGCTGACAAATTAACCTTAACTATCTAGGTGTAAAAGACGGCCTGTTCATTGCCCATGGACCATCGGATCCTGCTTCTACTGGTGAAGGGTGTTTTCTGTCTGGAGTGTTACTTGGAAGATGTACTAAGAAGTGATCCAAATAAGACAGTCACTGCATCCTTGGAGCAGATTAAACTATTAGCAGTTAGTAAATGCCTACTGTCTGTCCAGGGAGCTGGGTTCAAGGAGAATGCAGATAAGTGATCTTGGACCTGACTCATACTCTTAATTTCTTCTGCATTGTGGCACTTTTCCTTGTCCCTTTTGGTTTAAAACAAATCAGAAATTCATGTCCTAAATGTTTCGTTAGTCAGAATAATTAAGTTGATCAGGTCTGGGAGCAGTGGAAGCAAAATAATGGGGTCATTGAAGCATTTGGGCTCTAATGGGAACCTGAGTTCATTCAGATATTAAATCTAATAATTGTCATACATCTGTATACATAGTCTCGTGGAGCAAACACAGTAAAGATTCCAAGGAACAGTTTCAATATTACAGTCCAAAGGGACTTTACTGTTTTTACAGGAAAACAGTGAGTACACTTTAGGGGGGACGAATTTTGTTTTTCTAAGTTCACTTTCATTCTTGCTATGTGCTCCATGTGTCTGTGTAGAGGTGTGTGTGTGTGTGTATGTATGTATGTGTGCGCACATGTGTATGTGTATTTCAGGGATGGGAGGGTTGTGGGTTTTTTTTTTTCATATCCATCATTGTCCTCCAAGTAGAAGCCTTCCCTTATAGCAAACACATATAGTAAAAAAAAAAAAAAAGGACCAAACCCAAACACACACACATCGGCCATGTTTCAGAAGGCTTACACGGTCCTGTGCTACTATCTCATTCCCCATTTTGGAAGTCGTGATTGGTCACTGCTTTGCTCAGGGTGCTTTCTCTTCATTATTTTTGTGTCACAATTCTTTCCCTTCTTGTTCCTTAATTCTTATAATACGGTAAAATTCCATTACATTCATCTACCACAATTCATTCAGCCATTTCCCAATCGATGGCCACTTTTGATAAAAGAAACACGCTCCCATAAATATGCTCGGACCTATGAGTTCTTGACCTCCTTGGGGTACATGTGTAATAATAATATCACCGACTGGGTCAAAGACTCTGTACTATTTTAGCAATGTTTTGTGGATAGTTCTAAATTGTTTTCCAGAATGATTCAAACAATTCACAGCCCAAGCAATGGCACACTAGGGGACTTGCCCTCCCAAAACCGCTAACCATAATCCCATGTTTTTGGCCATCTTTGCCAGTCTGACTGATGTGAGGTGGTAGGGCAGACTTGTTCTAATTTGAATTTCTCTTCTTAGTGATTTGGAGCATTTACATGTGGATGTTAATAGCCTGCATTTCTTCATTTGAAGAATGGCTCTTTTCCATATTTGGATATTGTCTACCTGTTTCAAAGGTTTGGTTAAAGGAGACAAACAAATAGTAATAAAAAATTACAACATTTATTCATTATTCCCTTAAGGCTAGCTTTACTACTTGTCCATGGAATGCAGGACTAGAGTCCTGACTGAAGAACAAAACGATGAGATATTAAGTGCATTTTAGGACCATCCCAATGCAGGGGGCTGAGACACACAAATTTATGAGCCCCATAATGGTTTAATCATTGTACGAGAAAGGAATTTTTTTAATTGGATAAATGAAAAATACAAAAAAACAAGATAGATGACAAAGTGTCAATTGAAATTATGATTCAGAATATCTGTATTTTCTTTACCATTAACATTACATAACATGGTATATGTTCGGAAAATATTAAGATAAGAAAAAGTCCCATTAGTCAAGCTAATGCCGTGAGCTGAGGGTCTCATCCTTAAGAGCCATAAAGTAGGCCTCTTCTGGTTGACATAAGGAGAAGGGTTCTCCAAGAGCGAGACAAAGCTGGGTCTGTTTGGAATTTATGTTCTCTGGATGTCTGTGTTAAATGCTACTCCCAGCCTTATCTGGTCTCTGGAGTGACTGACATAGAAAGAGAGCCTTTTTTGTAAAATGAGGCATAGCAGTCTGTTTGATTAATTCAAACTTTGGCCAAAATATGATATTTAATGATTATCAATATATAGATTGTGCAGGAAAAATAAATGCTGTGAAGATTTTTCCCCCAAATTAACAATTTGCCATCTGATTCTAACTGCATTTACTTTCCTTATATAGAAACTTTTCATTTTTATGTATTTTTATGTATATCAAAATTATTCCTTTTGTCTTCTATCATCATCTCAATACCTTGTCCTCAAATTTTTTCCCCTTAAGATAGGAGCCCTTACATTCAGGTGATATACCCTGTTGTATCATTGTGGTATATGACATAAAGTGTTAGTCTATGCCAAATTTTTGCCAAAAAGTGAATCTCTACCCTAGTATTTAGTGCCCTGAGTTTAACAAACAATATACTGTTATATTCAAATGGTTCTGGGTCTTATTTACCTAATCTGTTCTGTTTTTGCCCAGTACCAGTTTGGTTGGCTGACTGATGCTTTAGAATACAGTTAGAGAGCCAGGGCCCCTATGCCCCCTTCATTCTTTTTTTTTATTATTTCCCTACAGATCCTTGACTTTTTTCTTCCTTCAGATGATTTTTTTCCTAATCTCTAAAAATAATACTGTGTTAGTTTTAATCGATATGGCATTAAATCCCCCCAATTTTTGTTACATGAGCCTAACCCAACCATGAGCAATATTTCCAGTTATTTAGGTCTTATTCATATAAATCTTGCATGTACCTTGGCATTTTTTTTTTACAATTTGTTCTTGTTTTGAATGGGATTTCCTTTTTTTCTCCTGCTACATTCCTGGAACTCTTAATTGTTACAATACTCCGACTCACTTAAATCCAGTTCATAGGCCAGTTAAGACATCACCCTCTGATGTCATGTCATTGATCCTCTTTGAAAGGAAGGACAAACAATAAGAATTAGTTCAGTAGACTAGCTAGGCTTTTTAGGTTAATCACACCATCTACAAATAGCAACAGTTTGAGGGTTTTTTTCCTTTTAAAATGAAGCAAATGAAGAACATTGTGCCCAGACGAGCAATAGGAAAGCCTTATTGAATGTGAGGAGGGAAGATTTCACTTTTCTTGTCACTAATGACCATATTTGGGCTTCGCAATCTGGCATATATGAAAAAAGATGTATGTACATATACATACATACATTCAGAAATACACACACATGCATATACATATGTATTTATGTGTGTGTGTATTGTTAGAGCTTTATATTGCCCTAAGAGTTTTGGGACACCTTGTGTATGTATAAAGAACGAGAGCTAAGAGTTGAAAGATCGATGTCTACTAGGCTAATCACAGAAGGGCATGAGAGGAGATGATATTAAGGTGAAAGTGTGAAAGAGAGATACACAGAGATCTAGGACTCTCTGAGTGGATGTTTCCAAGTCTCGTCATTTCTCTTCATTAAGAGCTATTCAAAGACACAACCTGATGGAAAGCAAGTTTGCCTTGGGATCCAAATGTAGTCTTCATTAAAGAAAACAAATGTATTTTTCATCTAATGTGCAAAAAACCCAATCCCAGGACAATACAGATTTACAAGTGGATTCTTACAAACATTTAAAGAACTAGTTGCAATATTATATGAGCTGTTTGCAAAAATAAGAAAAGACAGGATTCTACCGAACTCCTTTTAAGATATAAATATAGTCTTGATACCTAACCCAGAAAGAGGCGAAACAGAGGAAGGAAACTGTAAGCCAATATCCTTAATGAATATGACGTAAAAAATATTGGCAAAAAGTCTAAAACATTTAAAAGATGATGTGCTATTAGGTAGTTGGGAGTTATACCAGGAATTCAGGGTTGGTTTAATATAAGGAAAATTATAAATATGATAATCATAGGATTATATCAACAGATGATGAATAGACTTTTGACAAAAATTCAGTGCGCATTTCTGTTGGGGGAGAAAAGCACTAAAAAGCACAAGTGCCTTGTCTTACTATGACAAGTACCACATCTATTTGAAATCAAGAGCCAACATTTTGTGTAACTGAGATAAATTAGAGGCCTTTCCAGTAAGATGAAGGATATAAAGCAAGGATGTCCATTATCACCACTGTTATTTGGTATAGCATTAGGAATGCTAGCTACAAGAATAAGAGAAGAAAAAAAATGAGGGAATAAGCAAAAGCAAAGGGGAAATGATGATATGACATTTTAGAGGATCTCCTAACAAGTAATTGAAATAACTCAAGTAGAGTTGCAGGATATAAAATAAACCCACAGAAATCATCAGCATTTCTATAGATCACCAACAAAAACCAAGTAAAAAAGCTAGAAAGAGAATTTCTATTGAAAATTACTACAGAATGTATAAAGTATATGGGAGTATACCTAAGAAGGCAAACAGTAACATGAATACACATAAAACACTCTTTACAGAAATAGAAAGTCTTAAACAATTGGAAAACTTTTAATTGCTCATGGCTAGGTCCTCCTAACCTAGGATCCAGGGAAACAACTCCTTTGGAGAAGGGAGCAGGTGACCCAGCCTAGCTGAGACAGCATGTGACAGACCAGTCACCACCATCTCCCTTCTGATTCTTGTGGAAGGCCCAGGAACTCAGGTGTTTAGAGACAGTGTCTCCAACCATCATTCTAGGAAGCAACCCCTGAAGACATGCAGCCTAGCAACTGCAGGTGCTATGGCCACAGCTCTTAAAGACCCAGAAAAGAATATTCTTGGCACTATCAGATGGTTCAGCATCAGGAAATGATGTGATATCATCAATGGAAATGGCATGAAAGACAAGGTGTTACAATCTGACTTGTAGCTAAAACCTTCCATACCTGTTATCTCCCCCATTCAAATGTGAGCTTCTTGAGAGTAGGGACTCTCTGGTTTTCTATTTGTAGCCAAGGTGCTTTATACATAGTAAGTGTTTAATAAATGTTTTTTTATTATTTATTCAAATTACTTATTGTCATTCCAAACTACCAAAATATTACTTTAAAGAGCTAGTACATAATAATGAAATGACCTGAAATATCTAAAGGTCATAAAGCTCAAGGAAAAGAATGGGGAAATATAGTGGGATGGAAGGGGGCCTAGCAGTACCAGATCTCAAATTCTACTACAAAGCACAAATCAGCAACTCTTTGGTATTAGTTTGAAAAAAATAGAGAAGTTGATCAACGAAGCAGATTAGGTACACAAGACTCAGCAAAGTATCTGATAAACTTAAAGTCCTTAACCTCTGGAGTAAAGGCTCACTGTTTAAGGAAAACCAGAAAGTAGACCAGTAGAAAATAGATTTATTTTTTTTTAGAAAATTTATTTGTTTACTTTTAGTTTACAACATTCAGTCAGAAATTAGATTCAGACCAATATCTTAAACCATATACTCAGATAAGCTCCAACTGGATACAATCCAATTGGATTTAGACCTAAAAAATCACATCATAAATAAATTAGCAATACAAGCAAAGAAAAATGTTTTGCAACTATGGGTAAGTAGAAAGGTTCATAACCAGCCAAGGGACAGAGAGGAGCACAGAAGACAAACAGACCATTTTGTTTTCATAGAATGTAAAAGTTTTTGCACAAACAAAACTAATTTGAAGGGAGACCATTAAGTGGGGGAAATCTCTGATAAAGGTCTCATATCTGAGTTATATAAGGAACTGATTCAAATAAAATATATATAATAAATATGTAATATATATATAATATAATAAATTCAAATCTTTGATTCATATATATATATATATAAATATAAGAAAAAAGAGTTATTCCACCAATATCAAATACCAATATCATATCCCAGGGATCAAAGGAGGAATTCCAAGCAACCAAAAAAATATACAAAAGGCATTTTTCCACATCACTCACTAATTATTGAAAAAATGCAAATTAAAACAACTCCGAGGTTCTGCCTCATGGAAATGAAATGACAAGTGCTACAGGAAAACAGGCGCCTCATTGCATTGTTTATGGAACTGGGAGCTGTTCTGATAATTCTGGATAATTCAGTTTGGAACTACGTATCCCCTCTGACCCCAAGATACCACCAAAGATATCACTTTGGGCTTTCTAGCCCAAAGAGATAAAAGAGAGAAGAAAAGGATTCATATGCACTGAAATATTTGTAGCAGCTCTTTTTGTTGTAGCAAAGAACTGGAAATTAAGTGGGGAAGGAAACCAAGGAAATTGGTGGAACAAATGATGGTAGATGAGTGCAATGGAGTGCCACGAGAACTGATAAAAGGGATGGTTTCAGAGAAACCGTGAAGACTTGTATGAAGCAATCAGCATGGTGAAATGAGCAGAACCAGGAGAATAATTTATACAGTACCAGCAGTACTTAACTCTTAACAATCTAAGAACTCAGATCATGGAAAAGTATGTTACCTATCAATTGCCAGAAAGGTGATGAGCTCAAGGGACAGAATGAGACAGACATTTTGGGGCATGGACAATCTAGGACTTCACTTTGCTTGACTAAGCATAATTATTACAAGCGTTTGGCCTTTTTATTTTCTTTCTAATTTGGAGAGGAGAGAGCAGTCTATCCATATGGCTGTTTAAAGAAAAGAAGGTCATTGAAACATTTTTCTTTAATGCATAAAAGAGAAGAAAAAGAAGGCTGAGAAGATACACAGACAAGCCGGATAGTTTTAAATAGTTATATGTTGAATTTAGTATGTACCAAAAAGGAAAAGAAAGCTGTGTATAATAGATTAATAATTTCATGTCCAGTGCTTTTTCTTTTATACTTTGTATGTCAAAATGCTAGTGTTATTTGATCTCTGTCAAGTTCAGAATTGAAAAAAAAATATTAATGACATTTTGTTAAAAGGCCAAACATGCTTTGCTTTGGGTCTAAAGATAAATATTTTTGACTGAATTCCAAAGGCATGGTCTCTCTAAAGTCCACTTATCAATTATGTAAATGATAGTCATTGAAAATCCTCAGCAGTTAGTTCTGTATGTTTGGGAACTATCTTGTTTAGAGCAGATAAAAGTAAGCAGAGAGATTTTCTCCATTTGGAGCTTAATACGGATTAAGTTTTAGTGCCTTAAAGCTATGTCATTGTGCCACGTGCTTTTACTTTGATCACGTTATTTCAATCTCCCAAAGTTACTATAATTGAGCTTGTCTGAGAATTTACCTCGATATTATTAGACTTGCAAGGGGGCAAACTGTAAGGGTCCTAAGAGAGCAAGAGAGCAGAGTTACTGCTCTGGCAAGAGGGATAAGAAAAAAGGGAAACAGCAAAGTGATGGAATCTTACTACAGCAGTTATAGAAAATGTTACTTCTTTTTTCCTGTACCACAGCAGAGTTGCATGCTGATAACAAGCTACTGTATTAATAAATCCATTGCAACGATCGAGACTTTCTCTTAATAATCAAACTAATAATGAACATGAAGATGAGAAGAGCCAAGATGTTCAGCATACAGATGTTTCCTCCATTCCACACCAGACCCTGGGCAATTTCAATGTGAAATCAATTTTGCTATCACAATTTTCCATGTGAAAGCATGCAAGTACCTAGACCACATTTCCAATTGGAAAGACATTTAGGGGTCTATTTTGTTATCATTACATGTGCTTAACTCCTATTCCAGTTAATGGGAGTTGTATGTCTATAGTCACAGTAGTCTGGGAAGTCCTTTAATATTATTACTTTCCATTACCATCCTCATTAAAATAACTTCCATCTCCTCTTAAGCCAACCTAAGACACTGCCATAATGCAAGTATTCATTTGAACTTGGGTGGATTTCTTTGCACATAATGAAGGATATCGATTACCTAGCATGACCTGTTTCTAGTTTAAAAGTGTAACTGTGTCACTGAGATGAGAATTGCACTGGAATTGTTTAATTTATCATTAGAGCTTCCTTTCCTATTCAGGGCACATTTCCCCAATTCTGCTGAAATTGATTCGTTCCGTATCTCATGCCCTCATTGGCTCTAAGATGACTTCTCCTCCTGCCCTTTTATGTGGGGACACTTCCAAATAGAAGTTGCTTTGGCATCCCATTTTCACAACTGCATGCAGAAATGGTTGTACTCTTGATCTCACTATCACCTACTTATATGTTTTATCCCCAGAAATCCCCAGATCTCTATCTTACCAGAACTTCCTAAATCCTTCAAAAAGCCCCTGTACCTCACTCCCCTTAATCTGCCTCTTTCACCGTTTTTGTGACCATCAGCCATTCACCTTCTCATATCTTACTCCTATTCTGCTGAACATTCCTGGAGGAAGGTACACAAGTATGCCAACTGGGTCCACTACTGGTTTATGCTATTCTTTCTTAACTGAGCCCTCACTACTGCATGGCAATTTTTTTATCATTCGCTAATTGACCTCCTATTGGGTTGTCCAGACCTTCTCTTCTCCCCACCCAACAAAGGACTCTTACTTTACGGACAAAATTGAGATCATCCATCATAAGTTCCCAGTGTCTCCTCCCTTGCTTCAATTTCTGACAAAGTGATGACCCTTCTTATGGCCAAGTCCATCTCTTCTGACAGCTTGTCCCAGTTTCCCCCAGTCCCTCAAATTATCCCTTTCACAGCAAAAAAGCTAGCTGTCTCTGTGGTTGTCCCAACTTCCTCACCTTGCCATCTGGTTTTTTACCTCATCACTCAAAGTTTACTCATGATCTCTTCATTGCACAATTTGGTGAACTTGGCTCAGTTCTAATCCTTCTTGAGCTCTCAATCCCATTTCACACTATGACCTTCCCTAGATACTGTTCCTTCTCAGTCTGCTTTGGTGGATCACCACCATACATGCATTGAAGTTGGGCCCTCAACCAAAGATGTCCCTCAAGACTCTATGTTGGGCCCTTTTCTCTTTATGCTTTCAGTACAGAACTCATCACCTCCCCTAGCTTAGATTAGATATGACTTTTTTTTTGCTTTTTGGAGGGGGGAAGGCAGGGCAATTGAGGTTAAGTGCCCAAGGTCACACAGCTACTAAGTGTTAAGTGCCTGAGGCCAGATTTGAACTGAGGTCCTCCTGACTCTAGGGCCAGTACTCTCAGTACATTCACTGTGCCACCTAGCCAACCCTAGATATGACTCTTGATCTGCCCATATCTCTCTCTGGGGTTCCAGTCACACACTACAAATGTGTATTAGATACTTCCACTTGGATATCTTGTTAGCAATTTAACCATCTGAAAGAGAACTTGTTATACCCCTCCAACTAACAACACTTGCATTCATAGGGACTTCAGGTTTGCAAAAATTTCTACAAATATAATCTGATTTTATCCTTACAACAACCTTACAAGGTAGGTGTTATTATAATACTAATCTTGATGATGAGGAAACTAAGGCAGACAGATGTTATATTACTTGCTTTGGGTCACACTGCTAGTAAGTGTCTGAGGCTGGATCCAAACTCAGGTCTCCCTGACTCCACGTCCAGTGCTGTCTCCACTGTGGCACACCCTACCTGCCTCTTATTTGTTAGTTACCACTATCTGTAGTCAGCCAGGTTCAACAATTTCATAGTCATCCGCCACCCTTCTCTTTACCTCCTCCCCCCTACTCTTCTCTCACATAGTCACAATTCTAGTTAAGACCTTGTGATAGTAATGGCAATTAAAGATTCCCCTGTATTGGCTTGGTTTTCAAATTGATTGTGTTAAAACCCAGAGCTTGTTAATCCCACCTGTGGGATGGACTTGTTGATGTGAAAAGAAAGTCCTGAACTGGGAGGAGCTGGTGACGTAGATTTGGAGAGACAAGAGAGAGGCAGAAGAACTTTTTTTTTGGAAGCAGCACCCTCGTGGAGGCAGAGAGAGACTGAGAGAATTGCTGGGAGCCACTTTGAATTGCCCTGGACTTTTGAGACCTGCCCCCTGAGCTGCCAAGGACTGAGGAGACATGGCTGTTTTGCTGGTACTTTGTCTATCTGTTTTGATGTTTTTTTGCCAGATTTGTCCACAGGTGAAAGACAGTCCTTTTGTTGAAGAAGTCCTGGAACCTGGCTGTTGGCTAAGAGCTCCTGAGACTGTCCTGCAGACAGAGAGTGAATACTGTCCACTGGTGAAGGACAGTGCTGTGGTTGCAGGGGTCTGGGAACCTTTCTGTTGGTTCAGAAGCCCTGAAGAAGGATTTTCTTGTTGTATGTTTACAGAAATCCTGGGAGAGGGTTTTGCTAATGTTTTCAGGGGTCCTAGGACTGTTCGGCAGACAGAGGATGAATTAATGAAGAGACTGGCAATGTATCTTGTGGCCTTGCTAAGCCTTGTCTCCCCAGGAACTAAGATTGCTGAGAACTTGCCTCTTTGTCAAGATGAAGAAAAGACCTCCATTTGGGTATTAAGTGCTGTGCTTAAACTTGATGTAACTCTGGGGTAGATTCAATTGTGATCCAGGGGTGGGGAACTTTTGACCTTTTTGTGTTCTATGGTTGAACAAATGAATGTACTTTACTTATGTTTGGAAACTAATCTCCATTTGAGAAGAGGGGCTTTGTGATGAACTAAATGAAGGTACAGCCTAGGGGTGGAGTAGTATTTAGAACAGGGACTTTGTAATTGATTGAATGAATGGAGGGTCCTGGGGTGGGGTAGTCCTTGGAGATTATTGAATCACACTTAGTAAATGCTGTATTTGGAATGATGTCATGTTTTGATCTTCTCTGTTCTTGGTTGGTCACTGAATAAAATGGAGAGCGCCTATGTTGGTATTCTGAACCTTGGGAAGTTACCTTTCCTTGGCATTACATTACAGACCTTCACCATGTCTTGCATGGATATGTGGAAATTTCCCAGTTCGTCTCCTGGCTTCTAATCCACCCTCCACACGTGATGTTTGGAAATATAGTCTATTCCTTGTAGCAGCTCCCAGACTTCATAATTCATCTTAACTACAGTCACACCTATACCAAATGGTCAAATTGAGGCAGCATTCTTTCCAAAAAGGTTTTTCTTTTGCAAGTTGCAAAATCTATGTTGCTCTCCTGCTCTGGAACCCTCACTGGACCAGAACTGTCCCCAAATAGAAACTCCTCATCTTGGTATTTAAAACCCTCCTTCACTTATTCCAACATCCAGTCAAACTGGCCTACTTGCTGGCCTCCAAACTTGCATCTCATCTGTCCATCCCTTCCCTGGCATGTAATATCTGAGGCCAGATTTGTACTCAGGTCTTCCTGAGGCCCAGAGCTCTGTCTACTGGCCACCCACAATGTCCACAGAAATTTCCTCCGTGCTCTACTCTAGAAACACAGGTGATGTGATAAACACAGCAGATGAAATATACTTAGTAGCAGTGTACTTTACCATGCTGAGAATGCCAGCCTCCCCCCATGGTGGAACTTGGGAATGTGTCCAATTGTCTCTCCCCCAAATTATACTATTAACTCAGACAAGAAGATGAAAAGTGACTACTCAGCTAATTTTCCTGTTGTGTGCTGCTTCCATTACCTGTCCCTACCTAGCATTGTCAAGAACCAGTCTTAGCCTTGGTCCCTTCCCCAAAAAGGGTAGAAATTGAAGGTACCGCATTCCTTGTGGGGATGCTGTGTTTACTTAGCTATAGGAGAGAGCTCCAAGAACCACTGCCTCAGCATCCTTTCAACTCAGGTGGCCCCTTAGGATGCCCATCTGCCACAGCTTTAGGAAATGACTAGAAGTGGAAACTCTTCTATTATAATCTCATTTGCTCAAAAATGCCAAAAGGAATAGAAAAGAACACCCCAAGCTAATCTTTATGCCAACCAGTAACATCTAAGTAAAAGATAATTTTATCCATGAATGTTATTTCTACACTTATAGCTGTGATACCAATCGCATACACATACATATACACATATACATATGTGTTAATGGCGTCTTTAAAAGGCTCAACAAAGTCTCCATTACTCAGCTATGTCTTTGTAGAAAAAGTCCACTTGCCCATCCAACCACACTGTTATGAAGTAACCAGAGAGATCACGATCGATCGGGAGAACTGGGTAGCTGTAAATCAGGGCCCTAGAATAAAGCGGGAGGTCCCCAGCCGAGCTTACTCGGGGACAGACATCCTGTCCAACGTCCTCTGATCTTCATTATCCACCTCCCACTCTAGAGGGAAACAGTGTCCAAAGGCTAGCTCCCAAAGAAGCATGACCTAATGTTTGAGCATTCACTCTGCATTATAACCCTGATCATCCAATTGATTTGCTGTGTAACCTTCATCACTAAAGCAGAGATAATAGGATAGAAGGAGATGGGCTTACCTCCTGGGGATGTTGTGTGAATTAGCAAATTAACAAGTGTAAAGTGTTAGCATTTCTGGAAGTGCTGCTAGTCGGCATTATTTCTAGGGACTTATGCTCATTCGAAGTATATCATGCTTTTTTCAGGAAAGGATTTTCACCCACATCAATTGCATTTAAGTTGGGCATAAAACAGAGGTGATAATAACATAGTAGTCATCAAAATGCAGTTTCCTGTTAAAGCAAAAACTATTTTTGGCAACTCTTAGTGGTCTAAAACTTTTGCCTTCCTGTGATGTTTGGAGGAGAGGGATGTTCATTGTTTGTCCCCATAGCGACTATATAATCTACTGGATTTGTTCCGGTCACATAGTCGGGCAAATGCTAGCCAGCAGGTCTGAATGACATGGAGGTCAAGAGCAAAAAGGCCAAACTCCTTCCTGCTCAGCCTGCACTGGTGTGCCCTCTGGGACAGCCAATAGAGAGAATGAGAATAGGTTGCATCAAAAGACTTTCTAACAAAAGGGACTGACCGTCCCTTGAGCCTTTCACTTGAACATCTTTGCCAATGAATCTGTTGTCGCCTCTCCTTTCTTTTATCCCTATGACTTCTCTTACCCAGAAAATCATTTTATTACCCATTGTTGAACTGTAGGCCTTGGCCTAGCAGCTGCAAGTGCCTTTATGAGTCATGTTCCTTATTTACATGATCATTTGAAGTGATTTTTCAGAACTGTTTGAAAAAACCTCTTGCTCTTATGGAATAGCCAGGGTCTAAATGCTCACAGAGTTTGTGTTCTCTGTCTTACAGATAACAGATGGGCACCTTTAGAAAGGTCACGTTCCCGCTACAATAGAACCATCACCTTCGTATGAGTCCTGTGGACCTTGGAGAGTGGCGATGGAAGCCAAGCAGCATTTTGAGCAGAGTTCAGCATGGACTTGAGTGACAAAGAAGAAAGTGAATAAAATACCAGTTCTGTGTCTCTGTGAATCTACTGCTAAATCCAAAGCCCCGCGATTGTACTAATAAGAACACAATTACTAGAGCCAGCAACCAGGGTGTTCGGTATAAGGACTTGCATTGATTGTATATTCTCAGGTGGTCTGCTGAGGAGGGACAGGTGAGGAAAGGAAGAAACCAGACATTAGATAGAGAAGAAGAAAAGAGAAACTTCTGCAAAATGGCAGCCATGAGGTCCCAGTGAGGGAGCAGAAGAACAAAAATGTGCCTCTTCATGAAGACTGAGAACACAGCTTACCAGAAGCCACCTTAGCACTTGCAGAAGTCAAGTTCTTTAGATTCTGCTCCCCAGGGAAATTGAATGGATTCATGTGAAATTAAGCTTTTCATCAATCTAGAGTTTTTTACTGCTTAAAAAATTGTGCCCAATTTTGATGGAATCAGCTAGAGAGGGTGTTTTAAACTTTATTTAAAGGGGTATTTTCTAATTGTGCACATATATATATATGGATACTTTATACAGATACTTTATATGGATATTTTTGAGATAAAGCACTTCACCTTTTACTGTTTCTGCTAAGGATGCTTCTAAAAATTCTATTATCCTGATTTCTGTCTTAGAGAGAAAAAGGATTCTGCCTGCTCTTGCTTGGGGGTTGCCTTCTTCTTTGCTCCCTGGTCATGGGACATGGGGCAATATTAGAGGACCTGCTAAGTCCAAGGCAGTGGAAAATCCTTTCCTTCTGCTCCCTAGCCAACAGCTACTCATTTCCTCACCTTGTCTACCCCAAACCTACACGTGTGGAACCTGGTTCCAGAAATCCCCTGGCTAGAGGGGAACATTGAACTTAATCCAACATGTAAAAATTAGATGTTCCCCATCTGAACACTTTAGGACCTGGTCACTGAAGGAGGAGGACTTCATTGTTATTCTGGGCACAAAACTCCCCAGAATGTATTGGCTTTATGTGAGGAGTCCTCTCTTCTGTTCTTAACAGAGTCTCCATTATATAATAACTATGTTACTTAGAGTTGTTTGGATCTCTCAGGGGAATGGGGAAGTCCTCTGCTGACGCTCACCAATGGATCCAGTGAGCATTTCAAATAAGGGCAGGATTTGCTTTTTGGAGGCAGGTGGTGGGTGCCTTACTTCTCCTCTCTAGTCTGCCTGTGCAGACAGAGCCTACTACCCTAGGCAAACACAGGAGCCTGAAAGTGCAATTGTGGGGTTTCATCACAGTATCCTATCTGCCTCCCTCCTTTTAAGGGGTAGCCCTTAAAAATCCAAAGCAATCCCCTCTCCTCAGGTGTGGTCGCTGCTCTCACGGCCCCAAAGGATCCGAGTCAACTGGTGACAACTTGTTCTTATTCAGTTTTCTTCCAGTTGCCGACTAAAATGGAAACTCCCATTGTAAAAAAAACATGGAAAGAGAAGGAATCCCTGTTTTTCCCTGTTGGTTTAGGCTCCATTTGGGAAAAGTATGGCATGACATGTTTGGAATTCGGTTATGAACCTCATTCTTATAAATTATGAGGTTATTGTATGAGAGTCCTTAAAGTGAAAAGGCCTACATGTTTGCTCATAAAGACAACTGATTTCTAATGGTAAAAAAAAATAATAATAAGGTTGTCCGCAGGTCAAAAGGAGAATCCCTTCATTGACTTGAAAATCATCCAGCCAAGTGACCCATTTGTAGAAGAGACTTGATCCCTTTCCCGCCAGCTTTCCTCACTAGGGAATGGGACGGGAAACAGGCAGAGGCAGAGGAGGACCTCACGCGGCACACAGCATCTCGAGATGTTTATTTTTACAACTCTCTTTACCTTGTGATTTTCGTAAGCATATCAGTTTTATGGTTGATAAGAGAACATTATCTTGATTTCTGTAAACATACAGTGCCTGTGTTGTGGATTTCACCAAGCCGTTCTGAAGCTTCATGCCGGCACTGCTTCAGGCTTTGGCTTTTCCAGCTGCTGCGCGTGCTAATTTCCATGGTCACCCTGGCTCCTGGGGGGAGATTTTGCCATGTAATGGGGCTTGTGACGCTAGGAGGAGGACAGGTACCATGTGCATATGTCACCTTTCTAAGACATGAACTTGCCTTATTTTCTAGTATTCGAAGAACTAAATCCAAGAACCATTATCGCTAGATTCTAGATTTGTATTCAGAAAAATGCCAAAAAATGGCCAATCTTTTAGGGCCTGTTGTGAAGTTCCAGCAGAATGATTTACAAAGTGTTGTCTCTCAACACCCCAATGATCTCACTGCCACCATTGGCTGCCAAGAGACGGATCAAAAACTAGCACAGAAGAATCTGTGGCCATAGGATTTGATGATACTGAAATCCTATGCTAAGAGCTTCAGGCCTATTGATGCAGACCCTTCTGCTGTTTGCTAGCTCCTGCGGAGATCCAGTTGAGCTTGTTCTAATTCCTTCTTGGTACTCTTAAGGCCAACTGAGGTCATCACTAAAACCACCCAGTCACCATGTGCACACACTACTGCGGGCATGCCTTGATGTTGAACCCGTGCTCCTGGCTATGCCAGAGTCTGCTGAGCACTTCTGTGTCCTGTTGTGGTCAGACAGTTGAATTGGATTTTGCCTACTGGATTTAATGAGTACCCCATGCCCCCTTCTGTGGGCCACAGTAGAACCACCAAGTACCTCTGCAATTGAGGGCTTCTTTTGAGGCTGTGCCAAGTTACTGGTGGCACAGCTGCCAAGGCACAGGATTTCAATATGAGTAGATGCCATGTGGACAGATGCTTTCATTTCAGCTAAGAGTAAAACCTGTATCCAGTCAGTGCCATGAATAGCTTGGGGGGAGGGGACAACCTTCATGTGATAATGCAAACTTACTATTCAATAAAATTGACTATGATACACATTAACTCCTGCACATTTGTGTGAATGTATGCACGTGTACACCTGTTCACATGCTAGCCCTTGTCATCATCTGGACAAGCTCCATCACTGGAATTCACTTACGAGGACAAAATCGAATAGCTCTCAATCTTCACTCAGTACAGCATACACGAAAAGACACAGAGAAGGACTTGGACAATTAAAAAACCACAGAGAGGTGTGAGGAAAAGCCACAGGTAGAACTCGGGGATGACTAACCACTGATCAGGCTGAGGGAGGAGGAGGAGGAGGAAAGGAAAGGAAACAACCCAACATAGTATAATGGGGGATGCTGAAAGGGAAGGCCCCATGTTTGCAGAGGACTCAATTTGCAATGACTCATATTTTTTTCCTCACATTCACAAAGTAGGTCAGAAGGACACTGAAGGAAAATGGAATTGCCCAATCCTAGGCCGTAGCAGAATATTCCAGCTATAGGGAACCACATTGTCAGTAATATAGCACTTCATTAAAAAAAGACACATAGACATGAATGAACTTTTCAAAATATGGAAACATTTCCACGTAGCTGGAGACTGAAGGATGACACATCTCCAAGAGAGGCCGTTCTGTAACCAGAGTTCTGTAGTTCTGCTGAGGACAGGATAAGCAGTTGGCCTCGGCCCCCTTCTCATGCCAACCTTAACTCTCTTATCAGAGGAACTAGGCTTCAGAAGCTGGGATGGCAGGGGAGAGAGGGAAGAAGAGAAAGGCTTTAAGATCACCTCCATTGAAGACGATCTGCTTGGGCTGACCAGGACAAACCTAAGACGTCAGCTCCTTAGAGGGCCCAGCCCCTCCCTAGGACCTTGCTCATAATACATGCTTGTTAGACTGAACCACAGCTGACCAGGGCTCAAGACAAAAGGTTTTCCTTCTTATGGTTCCATGTAAGAATCAAGAAGGCTTTCCTTTTTGCTTCAGGCCAAGGTAGGCTGAGTCCTTACTAAGGAAGCTAAAAAAGCAGACAGGGTCCCATTACAATATTGATACTGAAATTAAGTAGAAGACTGGAAGAGATTGTGAGAAATGAGAGGTGCCAGCCAGGCCATCCTAAACAGCATTTACTCAAGCTGTGTCGCACTGCATGTTGTTGGCATTAAGGGAGAAGTTGGGGGGGATGGGTACAGAGACCCCAGGACAGAAGGCCAGGCCAGCCTCTGCAGAGGAACCTGTAGGCAACTTTCAACTCCATTCCTCCCCTTTCATGCCAGCACTAGTCTGCCTGTTCCTGGGGGGTTTCACGCCTCCCTGCCATCACTGTACTGTGACAGAATTCTGCCTATTGCCTATGATGCCAGAGTGACAGCTCTCCCCTTCCTCCTCCTCCTTACCGTGAATTCTTTCACGCTTTGCAGTCATTGTTACAGGAATTGTTGCTGACCAGTTTTCTCTTGTGTTACAGTGAGAGTCTCCCCATTTTCAAACTTCTTGCTGTTAGACTGAAAACACCAAACTAATAGCTCACTGTGATAGGCCTCCCACTACAGGCCAGAAAGGACCTCAGAGAACATCAAGTCCACCTCAAACCTCCCTCATTTTACAGAAAAGGAAACTGAGAGAGCAGTGATTAACGCAGTGAATAACACACCTAGTGAGGGTCTGGATTTAACAGATGTCAGCACTGTGCAAACCTCCTGTACTATATAAATGCCATTTATTGTTGCTGCTATTGTTACTACCATCATATAGTCCCCAGGCACCCAGACTTCATTCTGACAACTTCATTCCCAGAGCGCTCTGTTTCCCCCCTGCTGAGCTCCAGCAGTGTTCAGAGTGCAATACTAGGGGATGTTTGATAAATGTTTAACAACCAGACTCTGGGAGGGGGTGTGGAATGAACACAGTATGCACACAATATTTGACGTTTAATCATCATTAACACTTTTTCAAGTCTAGACAATCAAGCAATAATTTCTGAGGTATGAATGTTCACACTTAAAGATATCTCACAAGCCATTTAAAACTGGCTCTTGTCTGGAGGAAACCCTAGAAACTGGAGCTCCCTTACTCCAAGCCCACTGTTCTACTCTCTGTACTATGGCACCCGAAGCCAAGCTGTCTAGAGAACAAGAGGCAGCCGAGACTCTGTGGCCACTAAAAGCAGGCTCACCAAGGAGACCTTTCATAAGTTCTCAAGGCTTGAAGTATTTCATTAATGTTTAAGAATCTCTAAGGATTGGGCCCCATTTCTCCATCCAAAAAGCTATGCCTGTTTCATCATGGCTAGCCTGATTTTCCCAGGAAAACTGCAGCCTGTGCCTAGGAAGGAGCAAAGTAAAGAAACAGACAACAGTTTTAAATTTTCCTTAAAAACTCTCATTTTCCATGGCACCCAAGTTTAAACCTAGGCTCAAGAAATGGCTTTACTCCAGCTCTTTCATGGCCCTTTCATGGGACAATAGCACGTCTTGGCCTGGCCCGACTTTTTACTGGCATTTCAATCATTTCCCACAACAACCCTGCAATAACAGGAAAAAAAAGGCAGAAACACCAATATCCTGCCACTAATCTATTAAAGTCAGGCAATGTGAGACACCAGGGATGAATGGCCTGAGTTCTGGAGCTGGGAGGGACCTTCTGGGCCCAACCCGCTCATTTTACAGATGAGATCACAAGAGAGCTTAAGTCACAAAATAATGAGGCCTAAAACAGCTCCCCTAGATAAACATCCATGGTTGGTCATATGACCTTGTCTCTACCACAAACTGTGTGACCTTGGGCAAGTGCTGAGCCCACTGTGATCCTCAGTTTCCTTTCCTCAAAATGTGGAGACTGTGATACATGACCCTTGCGATAGCTTCCCAATCAAAGAGTATATAATTCATAGGGCTACTGGGTGGTTCAGACACTTAGTAGCTATGAGCCCCTGGGCACCTGTGAGACCTTTGCCCACCTCTGTTTCCAGGAGGATTAAATGAGATATTTATAAAGCACAGAGTTTGACACATGGTAGGGCCTAAGTAAGTATTAAATTCTATAATTAAGTGGTTCGATCCAGCTTTAATTTTCATCCTTTATACTTTCTCCTCAAGGACAGTCATGGCTGTTATTGAGAATGTCTCCCAGTACGACTCCAAAGTGAAACAATAGAA
This sequence comes from Petaurus breviceps papuanus, assembly GCF_028583685.1. Lineage (NCBI taxonomy): Eukaryota > Metazoa > Chordata > Mammalia > Diprotodontia > Petauridae > Petaurus > Petaurus breviceps. The sequence goes on along the minus strand of NW_027187307.1, from coordinate 7,612,643 downwards.
TACTTACCATGAGATGCCATTTTGTACTTTTCAAAGTACTTTTGTATCCACTATCTCATCAGGACAATCACTTCACAGAGACCATGGTCAATGAAAAAGAGAGGTGTGACAAATAATGGAGGATCAGTGTGTGGAGCCAGCTCTAATCCCCAGGCCCAAGGGCCCTGAAACTACAAGGACCTCACCAAGGAGAACTCTCTTTCCTCCAAGGTCAGGCCTTTGACCAGTATCTTCAGTATACAGAGAGAGATTTGGTCAGCTTCCAGTTATGCTAATGGTTTTAGATGGGCCTCACCAATCCTGAAATTCCCCCCTCCCTCCTCCCTCCTCTTCTCCTTTATAAGTGTAAATATCACAGCTGATTTGTAAATGTGCCTGGCCTCTTTCTATTCAGATGTCTTGGGGGTCAAATCACTGCAGTTACTGGTTTTACCCATAAAAGCTTGCTTCTAGCTCCAGCTTACGAAGGGGGAACTCAGCCTTGCTGGGCACATTGGAAACACAAGAAGTCTGGAGCTATTGGGTCAAAGGATAAATGAGCATTCCTAGAGTGAGTAGGGAAGGTGCCTCCTGGGTCATCCAGGGGCATTGGCTCCTCTTCTGCTAATGATCCACTGCAGTTTCTGGGCAGATGGTGGCATTGAGCTCCTGGCCAACCCTTCTCACCAAGTCAGAAAGCCTGGCCTTTCTCCTTCACTAGTGGCCTCCTCTCCCCACCCCATGACAGATTTCAAATGTTACATTCCCATTCAATCATCCTAAACCCCTACAGGGAACCACAGGGGCAGTCCCTTTCCATGTTCCAGTTCCCATCCAGGCAAGACATGCCTGAGGATTCCTTCAATGAGTCCCTGCTAACCTTTCTCATTTTCCTCTGGATCCTTTCCAGAGGATATGGGGCCTCTACTGGGCCCAACACAGAAGCCTCAGGACTTTGGAGGGTATCAGTATTTCTACAGAAAATAGCAGCTGCACTAAATTCTTGCCACTCTCTCCCTGCACCCAGCCAGGGAAGCAACAGTAACCCTGATTCATTCAAAGCTTTGAGCCCTGAATTGGAAACGCTGCTGATATCTACACATGTACAGCTACCGTGTTTCCCCGATAATAAGACCTATCCCGAAAATAAGCCCTCCCCTTACTGTGGAAGATTCCTCTAAAATAAGCCCTCCCCCGAAAATAAGACCTATTGAGATTGCTACTGTAGTGAAGATAATCCCCTGTGCTACACGCTACATTACGGTACCCTCTGTATGCACCATCTCCCCCCCCATGAAACACACGCCGCGCTCCGAGCTGCATCCAATCAGAGCTGCAGCAGTGAGCGCATCATCCTGTTCTTCCCCAGTGATTTGCTTCTTGAATAAAGGTACATTTTTTTGTTCACATTTACCTATTTATTAAAATTGCTGTCAATGTTCATTAAAATAAGCCCTCCCCTGAAAATAAGCCCTCTGGTGTTTTTCTGTCCAAAAAAAATTAATAAGACAGTGTCTTATTATCGGGGAAACACGGTAGGACCCTGTAAAGAAACTGTGAGCTGGGCCCAAAGGCCAACAGGAGGGAGGAGAGAGGGGGCTGGATTGCTTTGGGAAGCATGCCCAGGGCTTTCAGTAACCCCAAGTTTCTCCGGGAAATAAAAGGCCATCTTTTTAACCCTGAAATCCTTCCCTTCCGTGCTGCTGTATGACAGGATAGAGTATTGAGTGGCGAGTTTATCACAAACCCAGTATTGGACTGATCTCCTCTGGGCAGGGCCTTCCATGATTCATTTGATGAATTAATGAGGGAGAGAGCGTTAATAGCCGATAATGGCTTAATGTGGTTTCACCCCACATTGTCCATCCCACTTCTGCAGCCTCCCTCTCATCCATTCCCTTCTTTCCACTCACATAGTTCAGGCCATCGCCTGAATTATTATAATTGCCTCTTAACTGGTCTTGCTGCTGCTTCTTTCACCAATCCACTCTCTATACAAATGGTGAGTGGAGCTGGAAGTGGCCCTAGAGCTCTATGACTCAAGCCTTCTGTTTTACAGGTGATGAAATGTGGCCCAGGGAGGTTAAGTGATTTGCTGAAGTCACACAGCAGGGAAGAACTGAGATTCAAACCAAGGTCTTCTCACTTACAATGAACCATACATCCTCCCCCACTCCTGAAAACTTGTAGTGCTCCCTCAGTGCCCCCAAGATAAAACCCGAAGTCCTTTCAAGGCCCAACACAATCTGTTGTTAAAGTTAGATGTTAAGTGTCTTGTCCAAGGTCACAGTTAGTGTCTAAGGTCAGATTTGAACTCAGGTCTTCTTGTCTCCAGGCTCCATGTTCTGTGCCTCATGGAGTCGCTTAGCTTCCTTCACCTTATCTCCTCTACCCAGCAAGGAAATACCAGTCTTCCATCTTTCTTTTTTTCATGGAGAAACTTGGGGTTACTGAATATACTGAGAAATATCCCAAATGCAATCCAAACCACTCCCTCTGATTGACTTTTGGGCCCAGTTCACTGTCTACCTGTAATATCTTGGATGTGTGTATGACCGTGTGTGACACAACTCCATAGGTACTCAGATTTTCTAGTTTGGATTCATAACACTGCTCCTTGCAACCCCCTTGGGGCAAAGGGCAAAGATTTAGCTTGCTCCTGGATTAATCACTTAACCTCTCCTTGGTGATCTGCGATGGTAGAGTGACTTTCCTCACCTGGGAGTCCCCTGCACCAATAAAGTTTCAGGCCCAGTCACTATCCCTTTCTTACAGGAAGCCTAGGATCATTCTTGCCCAAACACAAAACCAGAGGCTGGCTAGCCTTGGCTCACACTACTGCAACTGCCTGAAATGCCCTTCTGTCTCCTGTTCTCGAAGGCCGACTATTCCAGGTGTGGCTCAAGCTCCACCTTCTCTCATCAGACTGGCAGCTTCTCTTTGGATCTCCAGCACTTAATACCATGACTGGCACAGTGTAGACCTGTAACAAACCTTACTAAAGGTTTATTTACTAAGGGCTAGATTTGTTTCTTGGGCCTGAATATCCTACAGCCCTCTGGAACAAAGCTTTGGAGCTAAGAGGCCTTAGAGGTCACTTGGTCTACCTGCTCCATGTGACAGGTGAGGAAATGGAGACCCATAGGAGGGAATTGACTTCTTCAGGGTCACTGAGGATTAGAGAGAGGCCCTTGGGCCTCAGGCCTCAGATGCCTATACCTAGTCTTCTTTTCCCTGAGCTACACCAATTGCATCTTTGATCTGGAATCCCACAGGCCCCTTATTGGCCCAATTAGGGATCATCTTGATGGCCCAGCAGCCAAAACTGAACACAAGAGGCTCTTGCTGAAATCGTCTACACTCTTCCATTCTCCTTTTTTGCTTGATGTGATTTCTTCCATCCTGAGTCAGCTACTTCCTACACGTGTATAGCCAGCCATCCCCAGCAGAGACACAAAATCAAGCAGAGTTCCTGCGAGTAAAATTTGGAGTTTGGTTCTCAGCTCTTTCCTCTAGCCTTCTATTTCCTGAAAGGAGATATAATTAGCCTTGCAGATGCACAGGAAAGCCTGTGAACATGGCCTAGCCTAGACCATCGGAGAGGTGTGAATGGCAGCCCCCAGCCCCCAGCCCCCTTGCCAGCACCTAGGTGTGAACTTCAGTCCCCAGGATGGAATTCTTGGCCATGGTTCAGAGCCAAACACCCTTCCCTCCAGAGCAACCATGTCTCCTACCTCCTCTGACCTCCAGCTCCACCCCACTCCCTCCAGCATCCCAGGTACCTTGTGGCCAGTTCCCTGCACTGGTAGCCAGACAAATGCTGGCAGGGAAGATGCTGCAAAAGGAAGTTCGTGCTGGCCGATCTGAGGCCTTACTACAGCTACCAGCTTTGAGAAAGACAAATCCAGCCAAATGTCACACTGTGGGCCATTATTCTGCCTCCATTTCATTTGTGCCCTCCTGACGTCTCACATTGCCACAACACAGCCATCCATTTTTATACAACAGGGGGAAAATTTAATTAAAAGCATTGGAACCTTTCAGCATAGATAATCCTTTAAAAATTAAGTTTATCTGTATTTACAAGCCTTCATTTATTTGGTAGCGACAATGGGAAAAAAAACCTGCCTCTGAAGGCACATAGAGGAATGATTAAGCTAATTTACAATAATTGCTTTAATCTTGGTATATTGAATTGTGTGATTTAACCCTTTGGAATCTCTCCTTCTGTGACAATGGAAAAATGCATCATGATTTTCCCCGAGCTGTACCAGCACCTAGACATTCTGCCATCCGGGAACTCATCTTAACCATATACAGTGGAGGTGGGGTCATTTAAGGGATCCCCAAAAGACCCTGCTCAAATAAGACCCTTTGAAACCCAAGTGGTGCATGGAAAGAATGACACATGAAGTCACCGTCAGCCATTAACTCCTCCCTCATTTTATCAAATGAACCAGAGAAACTCCTGCTCCAAACCTTTTAATAACTTTCCATTGATGACCAAATAAAGTCCAAACTCCTTTATGTGAAGCTCCAGGGCCTCCAAAATTTGGCCCCAAGCTACCCAACCTTCCATGAGTCCACTCTCAATGTCCTACACTCCAGACAAACTGTACTAATCTTCCCCATCCCTGCACCCTAGTTGCCCACCTCTGGGCCTTTGATCCTGCTATTCCATCCACTTGGAATGACCTCCTGTCCTTCCTACCCCCACTATGATCTCCATATCCAATCACAACCGTTTTTCTTCCAGGTCCACCCTTTAAGAAGGAGCTGGATGACCACTCATTAGAGATGCCAAACGGACTCCTACTCAGCCAGGATGTGGCCTAGAGGCCCTTCCAGCTCTGAGGTCTTATGTTACTGGAAAAAGCCAGGGGTACCAGGCAGGCACAGAGCAGGAAGGGGCCGAATACCCTTTGCCCTCATTTTCCAGAGCTGCAATATGCATGAGGGAGCAAAGGCCATTGAGGGGTCTGTCCCCCAGCTCTTTAGAGAAAGATTTCAATCCCCAATCTTCTATCTGGATCTCCTATTCAGAGCAATGTTCTGCCTGGGACTCAATTGGTGCCACCGACTGATGGCCTCATGGCCTGGCCAACACACAGCCAAAGGATCAAAAGCACAAGGGTTTAGCACCCAGCACTAAGCATAGAGAGCTACCCCCCTTACCCAGTGCTAACTCTGGGCCACTCCCTCCCACGTTCCCCACCCTGTCCATCATTCCATTAAATCTTTAGTGGTAAAGCTTCATGGGCCTCTCTGCTTGATTAATTACACACTATCTTCCTTCATCTTGAACGTTTAAACTGACAGTAATTGCCCAAAATTGAATGCATGACCTCTAAGAATCAGCCCTGCTAAGTGTACCAAAAAGTAGCTGGTTTCATGCTCTAATCTGCTGTCATGGAAATCCTCCCAGGAATTGAATCTCTTCACTTAGAGGAAGCTGTTGCATCAAAATACCAGGTCGGTTCAGCTGATAGAGGCCCCCTGGAGCCTAAGGCCTGCCTATGTCATTTACCAGGCTAGCGCCCTTGGCCAAGGCACATTCCCTATTGGAAGGCCTATAAAATGGTGGTGATTATGTTTGCTCCTGTTAGGCAGAGCCAATGAGAGATTGTACATAACAGTCCTCAGTAATCACAAAGTGGACCATGTAACTTGGTGCTCAAATTTACATGGACCCGGTTCAGTCTTGAAGGTCTCTCTCTCTCTCAAATGTTTTCCTTTTTTTTAGGCTTATGCCCCTTGCAGAGTTTCCTTCTTTGGGAACATCAGCATTGGGCTTGTGTACTGGTTTCCAAACACAGAATCTGGGTGCAGACTCATGTGGCCTGATTCCAAATCCATTCACCATGGGACAAGCAACATTTCTTGCCAAGACAAAACCCAAACAAGCTTTTAAATAGTGTGACTTCGTAGCTAAGAAAACTAATGAGACATGAGACTGCACTAAACATCTCAGAGAACAGAGGAAGAAATTGGGAAGTGATGGCCAAAAGGGCAGAGCCATATCAACAGTGAAAGGGATATTGACGGCATGGCAATGAAATGAAATGGAATAATCAGTAAGCACCCAACACGGGCCGGGCATACAAGAACTTGGTGAAGGGAATGGGACTCTTTAACTAGAAAGGGTTAAGGGGAAATGTGATTAAAGAGGCCAAATCTCTGTTGGATACCCCCAAATGGCCACTGGCATCAAAAGAGTTTTTTTTTTTGTTTTGTTTTTTAAAGCAATCGGGGTTAAGTAACTTGCTCAAGGTTACATGGCCAGTTATTTCTGGGTGGGTGCTAAGTATCTGAGCCCAGATTTGATCCGCAGGTCATCCCACTGGAGCCGGTGCTCTTATTCACTGAGCAACCTGGCCGCCCCTAAAGAGAGTTTTTAAATGAATACCACACTACACCTGTGAGCCGCATCTGGGAATACCTCAAAGATAGTGCGGGTTAGGTTCCTGACCACCACAATAAAGTGAGTCACATTAATTTTTTGGTGACATTTACACTATGCTGTAGTCTATTAAGTGTGCATTAGTATCATGTCTAAATAACATATACACCTTAATTAAAAAACACATTACTGCTAAAAAAAAAATGCTAACCATCATCTGGGCCTTAAGAGAGTGAGGGAGGGTCCTGCCTCGAACTTCGTGACTGCCACTGGTCAGGTGGTGGTTACTAAAGGTTGGGGTGGCTGTGGCAATTTCTTTAAAAAAAAATAACAATGACATTTGCCATACTGATTGATTCCAACTTTTACCTGAACACTTCAAGGCTGCTGTAGGGGTATGAATTGGCCTGATTTCAATATTATTGTGTCTCAGGGAATAGGGAGACGGGAGAAAGGGGGGGGGAAGAGTGCTAGGTGGAGCAGAGAATACATACAACATTTATCAATTAAGTTTACTATTTTCTATAGGGGTAATTGATAGAACTCCAAAACATGTCCAAAAGGGCACAAAGATCATGGATCACCAGAACAGATATAATAAACATGAAAAAGTGTAAAATATTGTGAGAATTGTCCAAATGTGACAAGGCAGGGTTGCCACAAACCTTCAATTAAAAAAAAACAAAATTATATCTGAAAAGCATAATAACATGAGGTACCATTTCCAGTGCAAGTCAGGGGGAGTGCTGGGGGTGTGAACCCCCCAAACAGCTGTTCAGTGGTGACCTGGGATTGTGCTCCAGGGCACGTAGCTTGAAGCCAGAGTCAGTCAGTCTTATTAGTATCACCGGAAGCATCCTAAGCCCTTCTACACTCACCATTTATCATATTTTTAAAATAAATAAAAATCACGGTATATGCTTTCTGAAGTGTGTGTGTGGGAAGTGTGCATGCACACATACAAAAATGCTTGTGTGAAACTGCAGTTTCTAGGGTGAAATTAATGAGTGGGAGTAACAGGGTTGAGAGGACAGGATGCTTTCTGCTGCATCTTGGCCCCATAGGCCAGTCCGAGGCAGGCACGCAGGTGGGGAGGGGGTGCACCGCTGTGCAATGTAACTGGAAGCTATGGTAATATAATGCTTAGATTCTTATGTCAGTCCAGAAATTGCAAGGCCTGGGAAAAATGAACCTTCCCTAGCCCTACATTATGGGATCATCCACACAAAACTGGAGATGCACAAAGATTTCCAAATAAGAGGCTTGGGACTGCCATGGAAGGGAAGAGTTTTTAAAGCCCACATGTATTCATTCTATAACTGTCACCCTCAGCGGTAGAGAATCCTGTGAGTCAGGAAAGAGAGAGAAATACAAGTGGTGGAGCTGGACCAGCACGATTTGGCCACTGACCATGGGGCTCCAAATAGCCCCATGGTAATATGCTCTACCCTTAGTGTCAATTTCAGGAAAGGCATTTGGAGGGGAAGGCACATCATTGATGGATGTTGCCATGTTTGCTCAAAGATTTGGGCTGCTTATTCGGTCCTTCAGTCAACTGGGACTATTCTAACAAGTCCTTTAAATTGATGTCATAAGTGATGTTCTGAGCACTCGAGCTGCAATTGGCTAAGCCAGGGGATGCCGAGTGGTTTCAGGAGAGCTTGCTGGAGACTTTGAAAAGCTATTTTAGTGCGATAAGCCTTAAATGAGCAAGACTTTCCCCCTTGTACTTACCCTAACTGGCACTGGAAATTAGGAAATGAAATACAAACGAAAACAGAGAAGGATTAAACTAGAAATTCAAATTTCTGAAGATTTCAGAGAATCTTCTCCATCAAACCCTCATGGATTTATTCTAGTTTCATCATCCCTGACAAATGGTGGGAAGTTTGAATTTCCTTGGTGTTCCTCATAATTTCTGCTCAATAGAAAGTCAACTCTTTCCAGTAAAAGCATCAGTTATATAAAGCACCTATGTTTCCAGCATAATCTCCCCCAACTACTAGAAATAAGTTTAGAAAATGGTTCCCATTTTTAAGCAAATAATTTTAGCACATCACCCACTGAAGAAGTCGAAGGAGTTAGAATGAGTAAGGCCCACAACAAAAAGTAGTTTTGTGTCATTTTTTTTTAATGATACTTTTGAGAAGGTAAATTCATCAGGTCATGAGATTGTGAACATAATAGCATCCCTGGGAAGACACCATTTGGAATCCAGGAAACAATATACTGAAAATGATGGAATCTGAGAGTTAAGATGACTCTTCCTGGATCCTTCTTATTGGGTCTTCGTTGGGGTGGGAAGAGACACCCTTGATGCTTTTGACCTACTGTGTAAACAGTGTTTAGGTATTTATCATGGAGCCCTGTAATGTAATGCCAAGCAAAGGCAACTTCCCAAGGTTCAAAATACCAGCATAGGTGCTCTCCATTTTATTCAGTGACAAATTAAGAACAGAGAAGATCAAAACATGACATCATTCAAAACACAGCATTTACTAAGTGTGATTCAATAATCTCCAAGTACTACCCCACCCCAGGACCTTACATTCATTCAATCAATTACAAAGTCCCTGTTCTAAATACTACTCCACCCCTAGGCTGTACCTTCATTTAGTCCATCACAAAACCCCTCTTCTCAAATGGAGATTAGTTTCCAATCATAAGTAAAGTACATTCATTTGTTCAATCATAGAACACAAAAAGGTCAAAAGTTCCCCACCCCTGGATCACAATTGAAACTACCCCAGAGTTACAACAAGTTTAAGCACAGCACTTAATACCCAAATGGAGGTCTTTTCTTCATCTTGACAAAGAGGCAAGTTCTCAGCAATCTTTGTTCCTGGGGCGACAAAGCTTAGCAAGGCCACAAGATACATTGCCAGTCTCTTCATTAATTCATCCTCTGTCTGCAGAACAGTCCTAGGACCCCTGAAAACATTAGCAAAACCCTCTTCTAGGATTTCTGTAAACATACAACAAGAAAATCCTTCTTCAGGGCTTCGGAACCAACAGCAAGGTTCCAAAACTTCTGCAACAACAGCACTGTCTTTCACCAATGGACAAATCTGGCAAAACAACATAAAAACAGACAGACAAAGTACCAGCATAACAGCCATGTCTCCTCAGTTCTTGGCAGCTCTGGGTGGCAGCTCTCAAAAGTCCTGGGCAATTCAAAGTGGCCCTCAGCAATCCTCTCAGTCTCTCTCTGTCTCCACGAGGGTGCTGCTTCCAAAAAGTTCTTCTGCCTCTCTCTTGTATCTCTCCAAATCTACATCACCAGTTCCTCCCAGTTCAGCACTCTCTTTTCACATCAACAAGTCCATCCCACAAGTGGGATTAACAAGCTCTGGGTTTTAACACAATCAAACCAAAAACCAAGCCAATACAGGGGAATATTTAAATGCCATTACTATTACAAGCCCATGGAGCTCTTGGTCTTTACTTTAAAATCTAGGCAACCCCTTTAATGGACTGAGTCTGGATCAAGATAGATTAGGAGGTTCCATGGATCGAGATAGATTAGGAGGTTCCATGAACTCCCTACATTGCAGTGGGTGCTCTCATCTCAGACCAGAGTGCTTGGAAATTGGCCTCAGCATGGTGAAGGCAGAATCAAGGGGGAAATGCTAACTCTCAGTCCGTGGAGAAAGGACGACTCAGTTTCAGAAGTCATCCCAGCTAACTCCTGCCTGAGAACAAGAATCCTCTCTCCAGTGTGCCCAACAAGCAATCATCCAGCCTGCCACCTCCCAAACCTAACTCCCCCTCAATTCTCCTTAGTGTGCATTGTTTCTTTGGCCCCTTTGAAATCCTACCCATTGCTCCTAGGTCTGCTCTCTGCACCCTACAGGACACAACTGATTCCCTTTCCATGTCCCAGCCCTTTGAGTTCCTGGATATTGTTTCTCTTATCCAAGGTGAATGTTCTCAGTTCCTTTAATCAATCCTCATACAGCAAACTCAAGACCTTTTACCATACTAGTTATTCTGCTCTGGACACTCCTTAGATGATTTACATTCTGTTAACTGTGTCACTTTGAACTAAAAACAATACCCTAGACACAATATGACCAGGGCACTGTACGAGGCACCAAGGATGCAGAGACAAGATTGAAGTAGACCTTGCCTTCAATGGGATCACATTCTAGTGGGGGAGACAGTTTTACTGTAAGGCCATGAAGAACAGAGATCCTATTCTCTTCCTATTCCCCCCAGAATCCAGAACATCCTAGGTTTTATACACATACACACACACATACACACAGACATATGCTTATTAATTTGATTTGATGCATTAGTTATTTCACCAATAAGAAATGCCTCCTATATGCCAAAATATGTATTCACTGGTATCTGAAATTCCTGCCATTCATCTGTGTTCAAAAGCACATTTTATCTTGGAGGGATAAAAATAATAAACCCTTAGCCACCATTGATACCTCAGCACAAACTAATTAATAGGAAATTAAGAGTAAGTCAATTAACACACAGAGATGGGACACAAAATACATGTTTTGATGGACCAAAACGGGGAGGGGAAAGCCCAAATCATGACTTGAAAACAAGCCAAAGGATGGCTCCATGGAAGGAGATTGGGACCAGTGAGGATCATGGGAGAAGGAAGAAGGAGGACAGAATGGCAAGTCATATTGCAAAACCCCAAGACTATATACCCAGTAAGTAGGAGGTTTCAGTAAGAGAGAAAGCTGATTAACACATGCTTGGGGTCCTCAATATACAGGGAAGTTTAGAAGCATCTTTGGAATGGTCCATTGGCGTTATTTGTACTGGAAGACACGTCCAGCAAGATGGCAGGTAAAAGGTTCTGGCCGAACTTTGCTCTCTTTACTCCCACCTCAAACACAATAGGAAATTCTGAGAAGAAGCATCCAAAACATTCAAGAGAGAAGAAAAGCAAGAGATTCCAGCAAGACAATTCCACTCCTTTCTAATAGCAAAACCTCTGCATTTGGGGTCATGTATCCCCTATCCCTACCCCCAACCTCTAAGCCAGGGGCTTCTCATGGGTACTTCCTACAACTGCTACCGAGTCAGAGAAAATTTAATTCCTCTGCTATACCAGCCTCAACATAAACCATTACAATAGTAACATGGACGCAAATGGATTTTAAAAGTATTCAAACAAAATCTTGCTCAGTATTAAGAGAATACCAGGCCAACAATCCCAAGCAATCTGTAGAAAATTGAATCCTTCCTTTCCTAAAAGGCTGATATATGCCTCTTGGACTAATATAATGTAACTGATATGGAGTTACCACTAGCCAGAGGCTCTAAAACGGCTAAAATTCAAACAAGGAACCAAAGGTCCACCATGGGTGATAACCACATGAACTCAAGTAACAAATAACAGGTTAACAAAGTAGTATTGAACAAATTACTGAAAGTCAAGTAGATTTGTTTACAGAAAGAGGGGTTCATGATGGCGATATAGACATGTCATTACCACCAGAAATTACAGAGACCTCATTATTAAGGAGCTGAGATTTGATTGATGTAGACTTTGCAAATAAATGGTAGAAACTGTGGAAGATAACGTAGCATTTGGCACCTACTGGACACTTAAAAATACATGATCAAATGGCCAGAATTCTGTACCCATAACATAAACTAATTGTGGGGTGCAACACATTTCCCCCAATTTCCCACCAGTGCCTCCTCCATCCCACTTTGCAGTTTTCAATTGTGTACTGTCTTCCCAATTAGACTGTAAACTCCTTGAGGGCAGGGGCAGTCTTTTATTTATATTTTTATCCCCAGTGCTTAGCACATACTAGGTGCTCAATAAATGTTTCTTGACCAGCTGACTAATAGCTGAAAGACACCTATACTATAAATCCAAACCTCAAAATTCCCTGGGGAATTCTACAAATAAGATGAATTAGAAACAGCACTGTGCCAATAAAAGTATAGCCCACAATCACCCGGCCACAACAATGATGCACAAAAATTGAAGAACAATATTTTTAATAGATGTGCCATACTGAACACTCACTTACAACTTCCAAACTACATGGAATGAACAGTTCTCAAAAAAAGAGAAATTTCATGGAAGAAATCTAAACCAAATGAGAAAAGAAGAAGGAAATCTTACTGGGACAATCATTTGTATGAGTTTATAAGTGAGGAAACTGAGGCTTACAAAAGTTCAGCGACTTGTCATAGTCAAATTGGTTAAGTGCCAAAGGCAGAATTCAAATTTAAATCTTCATGACCCCAGGTTACCTCCCAAAGAGAGCCAAATTAAGGGAAGAGTATCAACCGTGATGACAATAATAGAAGACATAATAAATAGGTGAAATCAGATTAATCGGGTTCTGAAGAATGGAAGATGAAACACACAGTACATCTTAGAAGAAAAGTGGCATGACACATACACTGTCAGAAATGGTTGCTTGATTAGTCATTATTATAAGAGGGTTCAATGAGAGAGTATATTGGAAAATGATTGTGATGTAAAAAAAGTTATGCTTTTTTTTTAAAAAAAAGAGAAATGGAAATAGTTAAGTACAAAAGGGGTATGTGTATATGTGTATATGTACACGTGTTTATACATAATGTGTGTGTGTGAATCTAGAACAATATTCTTGGCTAAAAAGCTAGATAAAGCTATAAAGACACTATTCAGATGGACTTGGCCAGTATGTAATCATTCTCCAAGTGATTTTCTATGCCCAATTTTCCTTCATTTATTAAGACAATCAGTGCTGACGCATAGCACATACTGATGGCTTAAACTAGAGGGGGCACAGAAGAAATGGAAGGACGAGTTTTGAATAAGTCTTGTTCCTTTTCTCACCCTGAAACTGACTAATGCTAGAATCCAAAGGTCACTTGTCTTGAGCAATTACTCTGGAGTGTTCTGCCCACCTGCAACCTTTTAAGCATTCCAGCCTGAAGAGGGGTCATTCTATTTTCTTGAAAATAAATGTGAGCTGTCAATCGCATACCACTAATAAATGTTTCTAATTGATGTTTGGGAAGGCATGTCTTTTTTTTCCCTGGGAGAAGATACACTGCCTTTGAACTGGGTGCTTTGTTAAGTAGCACCGATTATTTGTGCATTCATAAGGTGTTGGATGAGAATTAAAGGAAAATATACCATTTTTCCTTTTGTCAAACTAGATGAAAATACCACTAGTACTGAAGGGATTTCGCATTTGGTATGATTTAAAGATGGTGCTTTGTTGTTAATTAAAAAAAAATATCAAACTAAGCTTTTCATTATATTTCTGTCTCAATTGTCAAATACAGACTAAAATCCATTGGCTCTGGGGTTATAGATCTACCAGTCTATCCACAAGCTTTTCTGAATTGTCAGTTTTTGTCTTTAAAATGCCCAGACCCTAGACCCAAGGGTGAGATGTGAACTCAGGTACCTTGGCGATGTTGCCCAGAGAAGGTGTATGAAGGAGTGGCACTGGGCATCAGCATGGTGGCACTGGACATTCTTGGAAAGTTGCTATTTGTCTTTCATTCTCTTGGAAAGTCGAGCAAAGGGTATGAGATAAAAACAGGCAGGGGGTCAGCCCATCATTCTCCAGTTGGAAGGAGCATGAGGCAACTTGCCGCTATCTCCAAAAGAACCAACCAGCCTAGAATATAATGCTGCAATCACTCACTCAGGGATTCCCAGACTCACATTTCGAGTCCTGCAAGCACCTATGGGAAATCTCTGCTTCCCCAGGGCCTAGCAAAATCCCCTGAACACAGCAAGTGCACAATGAATATTTAAGGAATGGTGACTGATTGCATGAATGTATATAGAGCCAGCAACTCAAATTCAACATCTCACTGACTCATTGGCTTCCCCCCCCAAACCCCAAGCTACTTCTCCTGCCTTTACTTGCTGTTCCCTATCTTTCTGTGTCCCCACTTACCTAGTCTTTGCTGTTTGCAATAGCCACGTATTAAATGCTTACTGCATACAAGGCACTATGCTGAGGATCCAGAGAGTGGCCAATACTCAGCATCCAGAAGGAACTCAGCAACTTTGGTGCTAGCTTGGAGTCTCCCTCCTTTCATCCAATCAGTTTCTAGGCCTCTTCTCTATGCCCACTGCTCCTACAGGGTACAGGTCCCTCTTCTCACCTGCTTGTACTTTTCCAACGTCCTTCTTGGTAAGTTCCCTACCACTGCTCTTCCCCACCCCACTCCCAGCCACCGCAGCCTTTAGAAAAAGGTCCTTATGCAGGTCTTGGATCAAAAAGCTTCAGCGGCCTCCATATTACTACAGAGCTACATTCCCTTTGGCATTCGAAGCCTTCTCTGATGGGTGCTACTTGACTCTTCAAGTCTTATCTCAGACCTCTCCTCTTCCAATCCCTCACGCCCTAGTGGCCTCCAGCTCGGACATGTGTGCTTTCCTGCTATTTGGGCCTTTGGCCACACTCTCAAAGGGGCAAGGATGCCCTCCCCCCAAACCAAAGTCCTGCCCATCCTTTAAAGCCCCACATAATTGTTACCTTTTCAATGAAGTCTATCCTGACCTTCTCTCCTCCAGCTAGTTCTTCCACTGCAGTCACTTTTTAGGACAATACATTGAATACATGACATCTGTGAGACGGCATGTGCCTTGACTATGGGACTATGAAGCCTGAGAGGTTAGAAACTCCCTGGACTTTGTATGTTCTTCACACGGGGAATGGTTAGTCAAGGAGTGCTGTGTTGGGGCTTACGTTCTCTTCCCAGCAAAAAGGAAGCTCTTTGAGAGCAAGGGCTGGCCTGTATTTTGTCTTTATAACCTAGCACAGCAGCTGGCCTACAGAAGGCACTTAGAATGAGTGAATGGAGAAAAGAAAAAGCATCCTTCATTATTGACTTATACTAGGTACCAAGAACTGCCCTAAACAATGGGGATGCAAATACGAAAGTAAAGGTGGGTCCTATCCTTAAGAGGTTTGTGTTACTGTAGCCAAAGGGGAAGTTTTGGTTTGTAAAGTTCCAGAAGGAGTGTATTTCCTGGAGGAGGGAGACCGAGGTATGCATGAATCAGCATGGCAGTCAGAAGGTGGGGCCAGGAAGTGAAGCATGTAAATGCCAGGAGTGTTTGCTGAATTGGATTCAGCACACATTGCCTCCTCCGTCTCCTGTTCTCAAGCAGACCTACCCTCTGGTGACTTGCTAGTCTATCCTTTACATTTCTTCCCCAATTAACGTGGTATTGTCCACTTCCTTCAATGAACATGATTAAAAGTCAAAGGCAGTGGGATATAGTGGAACTGACCTGCTAATGGTCAGCCGCCTCTCCCTAGGCTTCATTCAAATGACTCATGAACAGCACTTCTTTTCTGGCAGGTGTGCAATGAGGGCCTTAGCACACACGGTCTTATAAGAGTGCCCATGAAGAAGCCACACACAGGATCATAGGCTCATGGATTAGGCTTAGGCCATCAAACCCAAGCTCCTTATTTTAACACATGAGAAAAATGCCACAAAGAGGATCAGTAGGGGCGGCTAGGTGACGCAGTTAATAGAGCACCAGCCCTGGAGTCAGGAGGACCTGAGTTCAAATCCAGACTCAGACAGTTAATACATACTAGCCGTGTGACCCTGGGCAAGTCACTTAACCCCATCTGCTCCTCCAAAAAGCAAAAACAAAGCCAAGAGGGTAAGTAATGGGCCTGGGGTGACATGGCTGGTATAGGAGGCAGGATTTGAGTTCAGGCCTCTCTGATTCCAAGTCCAACATCCTCACCTCTAGACCATGCTGAATCTCATGTTGGGATGTTTGGAGAGAAATCAAGAAATGAGTTTAGGCCTTTCAGCCATAGATGGAAAGAGAGTCTAGGAACTCCAACTCCAATCCAGTAAGCACTAATTAAGTATATTTCATATGCTAGGCACTGTACTGAATGCTAGGGATATAAAGACAAAATAGACAAAAAATAATCTCTTTTTTTTAGAGTTTACATTCTACTGAAGGGACATAACACATAATGAGAAAAGTATGCCTATCTAGGGACATCTTTAAGATTGCTCATTTCTTTATGCCAGGCATTTGCATTGGCTGTGCCCCACGCCTGGAATGCTCTCCCTTCTCATCTTTGCTTCCTTCAAGTTCTAGCTAAAATCCTACCTCCTACTGGAAGCCTTTCCCAATCCTTCTCAGGCCTAGTGCCTTCCCTCTGTTAAGATAAATAGGAAATATCTCCTATTTGTGCTATACATAGTTTGTTTGTATACATTTGTTTTCTGGTTGTCTCCCCCATTGGATTATGAGCTTCTGGAGGTCAGGAAGCTCTTTTTGCATCCCCAGCATTTAGCATAGTGCCTGGCACATAGTAGGACCTTAATAAATGCTTGACTGTCTACGTAGGCATTATAGAATCACAGAACTTGAGAGCAAGAGGGCCCTCAGGGTCCATCTAGTCCAACCCATACATGTGTGCCCACTTGAAGAGAAACCCATCCAAGGCCCAGAGTGCCTGCCTCCCTGGCACTTTCAGGGAGATCTTTTGTTTTGGGTTTTGGCCAATGAATGAGAAGATCATAATGAAGAGACCTCATTGCTTGGAGGTTCCGACTCTATACTCAACACATTGTTCCCAACCCTTACAGGAATCCCCAGATGTTTTCAAGAGGAAAATGTCATCTATCTAGAGTTTGTTACTGCTTAAAAAATTGTGCCCAATTTTGATGGAATCAGCTAGAGAGGGTGTTTTAAACTTTATTTAAAGGGGTATTTTATAATTGTGCACATATATATGGATACTTTATACAGATACTTTATATGGATATTTTTGAGATAAAGCACTTCATCTTTTACTGTTTCT
Source organism: Petaurus breviceps papuanus (assembly GCF_028583685.1). NCBI lineage: Eukaryota > Metazoa > Chordata > Mammalia > Diprotodontia > Petauridae > Petaurus > Petaurus breviceps. The sequence continues at coordinate 7,595,468 of NW_027187307.1, read as the reverse complement.
GCTAAGGATGCTTCTAAAAATTCTATTATCCTGATTTTGATCCCAAGCTTTCCTGGCTTTCCTCCTCTAGTGCACTATGCCACTCTACCTTTTCTTAGAGTTATCCTTCCTGCTTCTGGGAGTCTGAAAGCCCCGAGGAAAAAAAAAGTTTGTCTTTAAGAGGCAAGATTCCCCTCCCCCTGCCCAATGTAATAAGGAAAGCTGGTTGAGCAGCATGAGTGAAAAGGACTCTGGGTCAGTGTTGTAACTCAAGTCCAAACCAAATACCTCCCCAAATCTGACACTTGGTAGATCATGGATCCTTAATGAGGGCTAATTACTGTGCCTGGTTCAGGACCAGAAGGGGGCAAAGGTTATAAACTGACGGATCAGAGGGGACAATATGCTGGTTAGGAACAAGTTGGAAAAGCTCATGTCTCTTCCCTAGAGGCCTCTGTAAGGTCCCTCAATCCCTGTGGGGAAACATGTACTTGATGCAGACCAAAGACATCAAGCATCCCGCTGTACCCGGGAGCCCCCTTTCTACTCCTCTCCAGGTCTGCTACTTAGACAATTGGCTATGTTCCTCCCACCTCAACATTCCCTCAGACTCCAAGGGTTGAACTGAAGGACAAGAAGGACGAGAGTGAAGGCCACAACTGGGACCATATTCTGTGTTCTAAGATGTCATTAAGCACTTTGGATCTGGGCATCTTTGGGCCCCTCTTCCTCCTCTCCTCCTCCTCC
>NW_027187307.1:7523105-7594732 GCF_028583685.1 Petaurus breviceps papuanus | reverse complement strand
CCCTTCTCCTCCTCCCTCCTTCTTTCTGTGGCCCGGATACCCTGCTGCTGCACTTCAGGCCACATTTGGCAGCCTTGAGCACCTGCTCCATGCTAGGCATAGCCCTGTTTTGTGAGACAAATCCTCTCTTGTAGTATGTTTGCTATGACTTCATTAAGGGAGCCCCTCAGATACCAGTGCCATTTCTGTAACTCACAAATACAAAATGGACATCGTGCAGCGCAGAAGTCAGTGTCAGGGGTAAGGGGCCCCAGCTTCAGTTCTCAAGGCACGGTTCATGTTGGCTCTCTAGTAAAAGCCAGATTTCTGGATGGAGAGAAAATTGCCACCACAGGAGATGATAATATTTGTGAGCTTTCGTAACAAGCCTGAATTCCAACAGAAGGCATTTGATTGTTATGCTGCAGAATGTGAAATCTTAATGCTTTTGCCATTTCAACTCATCTTATTTCACAACATGATTTACTGCTGCTTGAAGAAGCCAGCAGAGGGGGAAAAAGGGAAGGTGGGAGGAAAAGAAGAAAATCTGGAATGACAACACCAGAGAGCTAAGCTTTGGGTGGGGAGATGCCTTTGCAGTTGCCTAGGGTGATTGGATACTTTGCTTTGATTAAACCTTCCCGTTGCCTAAGTACCATCTCTCCAGCCCCAAATCTCTGATGATTTGGTTCTGGATTTCTCTTGAAAGATGGACATATTGTCCTGTGTATAAATAGGGATAGAAAAGGAGGAGGAAACAATCCTACTGTGAGTCGGGCCATTTTCCAAAGACATTCAGAAAATGTTTGCAATCCTGGATCCATCTTCTCCTATTAGAAATTTCCAAGCAGATAGTTGGGCAATGAACAATAGAAACTAATTACCATCCAGCTCTCCTAATAGTCCCAACACTCTTGGAGACAACATAAGTTTTGAGTAGCTCTCTGCCTGCTCTTCAGACTCATCCATGAGGGTGAGACAAGTGCAAAGTGTTAATAAAGCCACATGCTTCCGGGAAACACTAACTTCTTGAGGAGGCCCTTTTCAAGATGGTAAAACTTCCTTCCGGAAGGTACCTTTGCTCCCCTCCCTCGTGACCCCCTCTTCCCCAACTAGAGATCTTTGTATCTGCTTTCCATCATTCTCTCCCCCCCACCCCCACCATGGGAGTTTCTGTCACAACTCTGAAGTCCAGAAGGCTTGGGAGTCTCATTTCATATTCTCCAAAAGTACTTGAGGGTCTTTCAGTCTGCTGTCCCCCTCTAACCAAGCTTTGGAAATAGCACACAGTCAAATCTTAAAACTGGTACTAAATGTATATTGTCCCATGCTTTCAGTCCACGGGGACTCAGAGCGATTGGTTAGGCAGGTGGCCTCCTGACCAGCTTTCATGATGCCCTTGGCAGATGAATCCTGGCTAACTGGGGGCAAAGGGAAGGGTTCTACGTTCCCAATAAAGTAAAAATAGTACATGACCTTTGGGCTGCTCTCACAGAATGGGGGGTTGAGATGATTTTCTGAGACCCAGGATATGGCTTCTGATGTGAATCCCTATCTAGGTATTCATGTATCACAAACCGGCAATCAGAGCCAAATCCCTTCTGTGGGAAGGGAAGAAATGCCCTGAGATCTTCACATCCCTCCCAGCAGCCTCACTGTGAGCAGGAGCAGCAGCTGAGGTCTCTTGGAAGATTAACTAGAAATTGCCCTCCCTACCCCTGTGTCTATAGCCTGGACAAAGAGAACTTATTTATGCCTCATTTCCCTCATTTGGTCTTGTCTGGCAGTTGAGTTGGAGGCACGTTGCCAGTGTCAAACAATTTCAGTTCCTAACTAGGCATGCAAACTGGGTCAAGAATCCATGCAGAAAGCAAGTCGGCAGGTCCCCAGGGCCACTAGAGAAGCTCCCGTGATCTGCTGGAGGAGCCTCATTTCGGAGTCCAGCGACCTAAGCACCCCATGGCATAGACTTCCTTTGTTTCCTACTGTGTGGCTCTGGGGGTGGGGCATGCTCAGGAAGCTTTAGTGATTCTACTCCCACAAATTAAAATGGGATTGCTCAGGAAGAACTCAGATATAATCGGATTGCCAAAGGTAATTAGAAATAGGTTAATCATTTCTCTTTGTATGGTTCGAGTTCATTATGTGCTTTGTCAAGGGGTTAGTACGTCATGTAACACAACCCACAGTGAAATATATTAGATGCATGATGGGAGAGCGCTACCTCGATGAAGTTCTCCTTCCCGTACACGTTTCCCATATTATGTAAGATTGATTTTTTCAAATCAATGTGCACATCTGACAAATTAGAATACTAGCAAATATTTTCATCTTAATTCTGGGGGCATCGTTAACATAATCAATAGATTATTGCATTGTACTTAAGCCTGCTGTAATTGGGCAGCAGTTATAAATGTTATCGGCCTTTGGAAGCAGAACTTCAACTGGCCTTTATTTGTCTCTACGGTGGATGCTGCCAAAATGGAGCCTGGGATACCAAGGCTCCTAACTCAGCCAAAATCCCATTGGTTTCCAAGAGCCTTTGGCTTCTTGTCCACTTCTCAGGCCTCTGCCACAGATCCATCATTGTTCATGACCAGAGGAGCACTTTGCCTTGATTGCCGCAGCTTTCCTGGGATGAAGGAGATGACCCCTTTCTGTGTTTGTCTCTCTCCTCCTAGGCTGGAACAAAAGCAGCTGCCTGGGTGTGTGCCAGAGAGTACTACTTCTTGGAGGCAGAGAGGCTGCCCAAGGGAGCGAGAGAGGTCAGGAAGACGATGGCATCCAGAGACCTTGGTGGCAGTGGCCTCAGCGGCTGTGGCTGTCATGGTCCGCTGCCCTGCAGTATCAGCAAGGCTGGCTCACCTGTGGCTTTCACAGTCAGTCACAGCATTGCTGCAAAACAGAGGCCTGGGCTGAAGCAGAGGCTACTGGGATGGTCAGAAATGTTAAGATGTGGACACGGCTGCTTGTTTCTCTTCCAAGCTGACATTACAGCCTGTTTTAAGAGAAAAGCCAGTGGGATGAAAGCACTATTGATGGGCTTCTAGGGCAAGGATGGGGGGGGGGGGTGTTAAATCAGTACTGGGCCAACTGGTCACCACTGATGATCAGTCTGGTCAATACCGCATGGAAGTCAAGAAAGCTTTGCCTCTGGTTTCTTACATGGAGAAGGGGAGAAGACTCATGCTCATTTCCTAGCTTCTTGCTTACTTTCTTAAGAAGGAAACAGAAGGTAAGCAAAGTAGTAGACCTCTCTCTCAGTGACCTGGCCTTTTCCTTAACGGGAGAAACTTAACGGGCTCCAAGACAACACTGGGCCTGGACTCCTTCTGAGGATGGCCACCCTAGGCAGGGTTACTGAGCTCTTTAAAACAAGATACCAAATGTCCTTCCATATCAGTAATGAATCCCAGGGTGCTCACTGGAGGGGCAAAGAACATGAGAGGTGGAAGGAATGCTGTAGGATGCAATGTGGGAGGTGGGGATAGGGAAGGCAATGATGCCCCGCTGGAAAACCACTGACTTCTGGCATGTTCCCAATCCAGGCCCTGGAAACTTGCCCTTTTCAAAATAGCTGGCCTGTTCCACACCTCCACTCTCTACCACCTTGAGTAATGGAATATCGTGGCAAATACTAGGCTCAAGGGGATCTTATCCATAGTTAGAATACTTCACTAAGGGAGCAGCAGGGAGAGTAGCCCAGAGGCTGGGGCTGCCGTCCTGCCTCCATCAGTTGACTGCACAGTGGGCTCTTGCTCCGTGGCACTGGCCTATTTGGGGCTCCCAAGCAGGACGCGTGCTGTTCCCTCAAACTCCATCCCCAAGCCTTGACCCCTGGTCACTATGTTTCTCTGCCTTGATGAATCACTTCTTCCCTACTGAACTGAATTGGCTAACTTGTTTTTATTGAACAGACTGGTCACTGAGCCTTCTACCACCACCACCTGAACATAAGGTAGCATAGTTCCCTTCACTCCTGGTGGGATTGGGTGGTAAGATTATTGAGCAAATGGTACCGTTTTCAGTGTATAGCAAGTCCTATCCTCTTGCAGGAAGTTTCAGGAAAGTCTCCAGAAAACCAGCGAGCTTCCCAAGCAGATACAGGCCCAGGTACAATAATGACTTAGACCAAACTTGTTTGCTGCCTCCCCCCTACCCACTTTCTTCCCTTTCAGCGGTCTCCAGGAATCCAGGCCTCCCTATTTGCGTCCCTCTGAAACTTTGTTCCCACTATTGTCTGTCTGGAATGGCTTCTACCTAGCCCTTGCCACCAAGACCTACCCTTTTTTGGTGATACCAGACCTGTATTTACACTACTAGAGACAACCCTGGCTTGGGAAATGCCTCCTCCCATGAAGATCGATGCCTCCTCTGTCATTGATAGTCTTACATAGCTTCCTGGGCACTGAGAGATCAAATTCCTGGGACTGGGACCAAACAGCTAGATCAGAGGCAGGACTAGAACTCCGCTCTTTGTGAACCATTACACCAAGCTAACTCTTTGATTTCTTAAGTCATTCTTTTCAATCCAAATCTAAGATCCCTTTGATTCTCCTAGTAAGAGACTTAATGTCCTTTCCCTTTCAAACTTAGTAGGACTTTGTGTATATTTATTTCTCTATCTACTTATTATGTAGTACTTATGCAATGCATGAGTACTTAAGCTACTAGAGTGTAATCCCCTCCAGGGCAAGGATTATCTTTTGCCTCCTTCTGTATCTCAAGTACTTGGCACAGTGTCTGGCACAAGTGCACATTGGATTTCTGAAGGATGACCTATGTGATGTGCTCCAAGGAAAGGAGGAGAATGGGGATACATTGTACAATAATGATCAGAAGGTGGATTTATCTGATCCACTGCCTCCTCCGAGCACTGGAATATTGGGGGACTTTTGGTAAAGAGGCATAAAAGTCACCCCAAAGGATGAGAAGGAATGACAGCAGCAAGTGTTCTGCCAGTTTCCAGTTGCACAAGGCAAAGAGGTCAGAATGGTGACATTGGTGACAGCGTGGCCCCTTTCCCACGTAGCTGCCTTCATACGGACTTCTCCACCATGTCCCAGCCCTTCCCCAACCTCCATTCTAAAGACTGGCTTTGTGTGTTGTCTTCCCTGATGGAGTTTGGGTGCTTAATAAATGTTAATGGACTCATTAAGTGCCACTGTGTGTCTTAGTCGTGTGTGTGTGTGTGTGTGTGTGTGCAAGCACATACACTCCCCCACCAGGAGAGACCTATTTTATCTCAATTTTATATCTTTTAACACTTTGATCAGGGTTCTACACATAGTAGGCAATCATAAAAGCTTCCTGAACTAAATTGCTCAGATAAACAAGCTAAATCAGTGTTCTTCTAAGCATGTCATGGTGAGTGGGGTTCCATCTTTGAGGGAAGAAAGTTGGATATAATCTGACAGATTAAACCCTTGGCAAAACCAATTTGTGAAAAAACTAAACTGGAAAAGAGCCCACATTTCTAAAGCATTAAAAGGCTTAACCCCAATGAGGCAAGGAGGATACACACTATTTGTCCTCATCTTACAAATGGGTAAACTGAGGCTTAAGGAAGGGAGATGACTTGGCCCAAACTACTAAGGGTCAGAGCTGGGGTTTCAACCCAAGCTATAACCTCTTCTGAGGCCTTGATGCTCCCAGAACATTCTGCTCTTATGATGTCTGTCTTCCCTCTTGGCCCCCAGTTTCCCTCCTGAAACCTGAAGAGATTATCGTAGGTGATCCCTAAGGTTGCTGGGCCCTGACATGCTGTGAGTCTAATTCAGCCCCTCTTTGGGTCTCACTAGGTCTCATCACTTGGATCAAGACGGATGAAGCCCAAGTGTAGGTTTGCAAAGGCTATGCCTTCAGAGAACAAGGTCAGAGTAGCAAGGACTTCTGGTGGCAGCCCGGAGAATCAGCTCTCTGCACCAGGATGTCTGGGGAATGGCAAGTTTTAAAGCCAGGGCAGCTCTTGAAGACCATCTACCAAGTTAGAGCTCTGTCTCTGTGGGGAGAATACTCTCCCTGATGAAACGTGCTTGAAGGGCAAAATGAAGCCTATGGATTTCAGCTGCTGCATCACACACCTGCCTTCTAAGAAACTTGCACTCACCTCAGATTCCTGGATTCCTTTCACATGACCTGATATCAACCTAGACCTCCCCAGTCTGTATTAGTCCAGTTGACTTTTATCTGAATTAAATCAAGGCACTCTTTAAACCCAGAAACACTATGACCATTCTCATCAGCATCAATAACATCATCTGGTAGGCTTTAGCCCTGTGTTTCGGCCTATTCGTGATGAATCCTGATTCTGTCATCCAGCCTAGTTCCACTTCGTTCTGTGTTCTCCCTAACAGAGGTGTCAAACTCAGGACTAAATGCTGCTGCAAAACTCCACACAGCAGTCAGAACCACATTAAAATGTAATTGGGGAATTTTTGACAAAATAAATAAAAACACAATACAGATAATGTGAATTTGTGGTTTTCTAAGTCAATATGTAGTCCTCAGAGATCCATTTCTATAACTCGACTGCTGCACAAACACTTTCCATGTTCCCATCTCCCCAAGGTCAAAGATCCAGCCCTGTGGCCTTTCACTAGAGATTTCTCTCCAGGCAAACACCAATTACCTGGTTTGTATGAACATGGGTGGCAGGACCGTGGTCCAGTCCACACTTGTGTAGTTTGTCCATGAGATCACTGAGTCAATTCTATAAAATTGTCGGTGATCAAATGACAGTTAAAATATATTTTAAAATAGGATATGGAGTTCCTTTGTGCTGGTTGTCAGGTTATAAGAACCAATTAACTCCAGCCTCTGGCAGGCAGACTATAACCGTCACCTCTCTTCTCATTCCTCAAGCCTTTGCAGTCTGACTACTGACCCCATCACTCAACTGAAAGATACCAATGATTGTTTCATTGCCAACTCTGATGGCCTTTTGTCAATCTGTATCCTTCATCAGATCTTCTCCTGGACATTGTCTCTTCTTGCCTGTCTCATTTCTCCTTCTCAGTCTCCTTATTGTGCCACATAACTCTGGATGATCCCCCAAGTCACTGTCTGTCCTGGGCCCTCCTCCCCCACTCTTTCCCTTCCAACTTCTCCCTCTCTGACCTCATTACCTCACATATGTTTAGTTAGCAGCTCTATATGGATGACGCGTAGATTCATATGTACACCCCGTTTTCCTTGGAAGTTCCAGTCCCTCATCATTTACTGTCTAGTGGCTATCCCTATCTGGACATCCCATAGGCATTGCAAATTCAACATACTCCAAACTCAGTGCCTCCCCCCTCCCTTCTTGCCATCATCTTCCTGTCAAGGACATGAATTATCTTTCCAGGTACCCAAGTCAGTCACCTCAGGATGGTCCTCATCTTCTTCCTCTCACACACCTCGCAAACCCAGTTGTCAAATCTTGCCATTCCTACCTCCCTCCATCTCTTTTCTCCACAGACTTCCAGGGCCTCCCCATTTCTTCTCTGGACTGCCATCACCCTTAGATGGGTCCCCCTGAATCCAGTCGGTCCAGAGATTCTCCACTCATCTGCCACTGACTCTTTCCTAAAGAACAAGCAAAACACATAGTAGGTGCTTAATAAATGCTTATTGACTGACCACAGTAAAAAAAAAATTACCAAATGGTTCCTAAAAGGGTCCAGAGGTTCCCTATTACCTCTCTTAGCTCCTCTTTGGCATTTCAGTCTCCTCACAACCTGGCTTCAATTTATCCTTCCAGAATTGATATATGCTATCTATCTTCCTCCCTTCTGTAACCTACTCCTGCTGCACACGTGGAGTGCGCCCTCTCTCACCTCTGTGCCTTTGCAGCGGTGGCCTCCCCATGCCTGGAGTGCACTCCTTCTTCACCACTGCCTTCAAGCCTCAGCTTTTCCTTTTTTTTGCCTTTTTGGAGGACAGTTGGGGTTAAGTAACTTGCCCAAGGTCACACGGCTAGTTTTTTTGTGTGGGTGTTAAGTGTTTGAGGCCAGAACCAAACTCGGGTCCTCCCGATTCCAGGGCCGGCGCTTTACTCACTGTACCACCTAGCCGCCCCAAGCCTCAGCTTTTCTACACTAGGCCTTGAGAACACACCTGTGTGGCAGACAGAGAGTTGGGGCTGGAGTCAGGAAGATTTCAGTTGAAATCCCTCAGACTCTTCCTAGTTTGTGTGACCCTGGGCACAGGGTGTCTGAATCTATCTGCCTCACTTTCTTCCCCTGTAAAATGGAGATGATAATAACAGCATCTGCCTCATAGGATTGTTGCAAAGATCAGATGAGATGATATTCTCTTCCCCCTTCTCTTCTGCTAGAGTTCTGTCCTAAAGTACCTTCTATCTGTTCTGCACCAGCCAGATTGGGAGCCCTCCAGGGGAAGGTACTTCTTCAGTTTTGAATTTCTATTCTGGACACCTGGCACACAGTAGGTGCTTCAGAAATGTCAGAAGTGCACAGGTTATGAGAGCAGTTCTGGCTGACTAGCTCATGCCCTGGCTTGAATGGGGACTTGTTCAAGTGAGAGAATCTCCTTTCTTTATAGCTTCATGGTTCTCTTGCCATGGAAGCTACTCTTGGTATAGTAGAAGCTGCCTATGTGGGAGCAGGGCCACAGGAAATGAGGGCAGCTCCCCTAGTGCATGGCCCTCTGGTCTTCCTGCTCAGAGTATTTGGGGAGTCACTGGAAACAAGCTTTAGTGCCTGGAGAGGACCTCTCAGAAGATCCAGTGGCCTTTTGCAAAAGGATTGGAATTTTTCACAGATTAAATTACCTTGAATTAAATAAAGCAACACAATCACAACCACGATGAATTTTCTAATTCATGTTCCCCTAGACCTAGATGCCATTTCCACTGGGGCCAAGGAACCTGGAGCTGGTGCATACCTTGAAATTTATGGACCGAAGAAATGGCATATGCTTTTCAGGACTGGGCCAGGTCCATTGCTTGTGGCTAACCATGCACATTTTTCAGGTTGATTTTATTTTTTTTAATTGTATTGAAATCTTTGGTTTTTCCATCACCTTAATTTCCAAATCTGTCTTCTCCCCCACCCCTAACCAGCTGCCCTGCCCTTGTAACAAAGAAAAAAAAAGCAATCAGTACAGCAAAACTAACCAATCCATGTGGTAAATGCAGTAGCCACTGCCCAACCCAAGGAAAGGGAGCAATTGGATCTGCCCAGTCCTTCTCCAGGACTGGGTTTTAACCATGCACTTTGATGGAAAGAATAGCGTTGAAATCAGTGTGCCGAGGCCAGGTTCACCCAGGGACTTGGGCTGCTGCGCTATTATTATCAAAATGCTACAGATAAATAACAGACATCTTTATATTTGGGCTCTAATTTCATTGCAAAATAGAGGCAAATGGTATGAAGATTTCCAGCTTGAAAATCTCTCCAGCAAAGGCTATTTATCACCCACGAGAAATCTGGGGGAGAACATGAAACCATTTTCATCTGTGTTAATTACTGCACTATGTCGCTTTCATTTCCCATTCCTGTGCTGGAAAGATTTGCTTACCCACAGCCTCATTCTATTTTCTGTGCCCACAAATAAGAAAGTTCCTGGACCTGTGTATGAGAGGTTGGCAATGCATGCAGAAAGGCCCGAATTTGGATGAGAAGGAAGACGAGCCCCTGATTTTCTCTAAGGAGATGACAGAATACTCAATCAGAGGTCTCAGACTAAAACGTGTATGTGGAGGGAGCTGAATCCTCAAAAGCTTCCATTTCTAGCCTGTGGAAAGGAAAACTTTCCAGCTGCCTTGAAATAGCACCAGCCTCTATGTTTTTTCTTCATGAAATAGAAGGGGGGTGGGAGTTGAGTGGATGGGAGTTGGGGGGTTTTGCTCAGTAGCACAGGTGAAGTGGGAATTCTGAAGAGGTGTCTGAGCCTTTGTTGTCTTCCAAGGTAGAAGGCATGAAAAATCTCCTCCTCCCCGCCTTGTGGTCAGTCAGGTCGCTGGGCGGGCTGGCATCGTGGAGGAGGAGCTTAAAATACAGAGAACCTGTCATACCAGAGAAAGTGACAAGTCAGAGTGACTGGGCATTTGAGCTATTTCTCCTGGCCGGGCTTGTACGCAAAGCCCATGTGGTGCTCTAACAAATGGGAAAACATTTCCTTGGCTTCTTTGCAGAACAAGGCTGCTGCTTCTAATGCCATGTTATCAGACCTTTGTATGTGCGTCAAGGAGGGGGGAAGCAACTTGTCGGAAACCATGGCTGTCTCTAGCCCCCGACTGCTAACATGAAAGGAAAACAACCAGATTATGTTGAAGAACCGTAAGGAGAAAAGGGACAGCATCTCTTTTCATTTGTTCTCGAAGCACCATTTCCCACTGACGTGGTTGTGGGGCATTAGAACTCGCTAAGATCCAGTCTCCTTTGTGCCCCAAATGCAGGGAGTAGCGCTTGGAAGACAAATCTCTTGGGATGTGCCAAGGAACCGCTTTCCGAAATGTCAGCCTGTTGCCAATGACAGAGCGTCCACCCTTCTTTCCCTGTTGCTTACACACAGTAGGCATGTTGTAAATGTTGAATTCAGCTGAAGTCTCTCTAGGGAGCCACCAAACGGCTAGCTATCCCACAGCTTTAGTAGGAAAGCTACTAAATAATAATGGAAAATCCCGATTTATGCCATTTAGGGGATGAAGCCAAAAGCACCCCCGATGGGTATTACATTCCCAAGTGGCTGCCATTTCAGACCAGTGAAGACACATGACAAGCAAAACTCATAGAATTTCTCCAAGATTGTAGATAAAGCTGGAATATTCCCAGAGCATTTCTGCATGAGCAATCGAGTAGCTAGCTCATGCAAGGTTATTAACACACAAGACTCCTCGAGCCAGGATCTTCACTCTCAAGTGGGCCCGCAGGTACTGAAAAACCTGCTGCATCTTAAGGAAGACGTGGTCTTCAGAACAGCAACAAGGCCACTTCTCTAGGACAACAGTCTACCCCTTACCCCAAGGCTCATGGCCTCGCCCTCAGTGTACTCAGCAGAGATTTACCAGAAGACAAGCACCAGAAAGGGGGCCATTTCCTCCATGACTGTAAGCCAGGTCTGAGCTCATGAGACCTCCCCATATTGATAGCTGGACAGCATGCACTACACTGGGCAGGTGGTTCAATCCCTGGTGGACTCATGTGGTGCCCCCCCTTGGGGGTGCTCAGTCTTCACTCACTACTAGTAAAATACACATAACTGCCCTTTCCTTCCAAGCCAAAGAGGGCATCAGATCCTTCCAGATCCCTCACCTAAGGCTGGGCCACATGTAACAGAACTTGCCAGGGGGAGTAGAGAGAGCTAACCCAGGACTCCATCAGCCTTTCAATGCCAGCCATGTTCCCATGTGGCCCATCTGGGAGTCCCATATGGGAACTTGCCAGCTAGAGTCTGTCAAGACTTAACGGACTTAAGAATGGGGATATTTCCAAGGAGACTTATTATGTAATTAAGGCCTACTTATCTGCCCATTTCAGAAGAGGTAACTAGCTAAATCACGAATGTATTTAGTAATCTGGATTTTGAGAAATGCATGGTAAGCATTTCAAGTTGCTGCTAGTACTCTGTGTAAAATAAATATAAGCAAAGACAAGTTTCTAATCAAGGTCTGAAGTTGAATTTTCCAGTCACAGCTCCAACATGCCAAGTTTGTCAGAATGAGGTCGAGCCTATGTCAACCTGCTGGTCAGGGGCACAAGCCACCACAGCACAGCAGGTACTGGGGGGAACCCATGTTCCTTTGCACTGAAAACGCCAGTGCTGTTGATTTTTTTCTTGGAAGCCAGGCTAATACAAGCATAGAGCAAATCTAGCAGGCCTGTGTCTATCCTGGAGAGGCAGCTGCAGGCTAGGCTTGTGCAAGGGATCATGGGTACAAAACACAAACAACACATCCAAGGGAAGTCTTGCCACCCTCCCACCAGGGCCGGGGTGGGGCGGAGCTCAGCCCTGGCTCCCATTACGCTCTGAATCTCTTCCAGTAATCTTCTACCTCTCCCTGGGTACCATCTCATTTCCAGAACTCCTCTCAGCTGGCACATTACTCTGCCTTTTCTCCCTCATATTTTACCAGGGGACTCGAACTCAATTTGGGGGTCCATGATGTCCTCTCCCCTCCTCCCTTTGGTAGGCTCTCCTCCTCTGCATTTCACTGATCGACAGCACCATGTGTAGCTTATCAGGTTCCAGTCATCTCTCAATGTCTTCCCCTTGTTTCTTATCACATCATCCTGCCTCCCCACCCCCACTGCTCACCTCCCAGGACTGGGCCCACCATTAGTGCAATATGCTATCAACTTCCAGCAGAACGATTTCCCACCTCCTTCCGATCTCATTTCCCTCCTGACTTGCCCATTCTTGTTTCTTGCTGTTGCGATCACTGATGGCCCTGAGATCAGTGGCCTATCTCCTTTCACGAAAGATAGGCTTCATCCAGTTTTAACATTTGAGACCACAGGGTTCCCATTTCCTCCCTTCCTCCGAGAGCCTCCTACCAAGAATTACTGGCCATGGAGCTGTGTATTCTTTGAATTTCTGATTCTGTTTGTTTTTTTTTTCCCTTTTTCAGTTTATTTTAAAGTGATACATCCCTTAATTAAATTTTCCTTTTCCAGGTACAAAGATAGCAAGAGTAAACAGACATTAAATCCTCTGTCTCTGTCGTTTCATTTCCCCACCCCTTCCTCACACTCACTCCTCTTAGTTCCACCCTGTCAGGACTTTGTTTAGCTCAGTGTCAAACATTTATGCAGCTAATTAATCCTTGACATGCCCCTCCCAACCCCAACACACCCAAGCCACAGAGGCCTGGGCATGAAGACTGTGAGAAGGGCCCAAGCATTCTTACTGCCAGATCCCTGTGCAGGCCCTACCTTTGCCTTTCTACCTCTCCTTCAGTCTCTCCCTGACTGTAACAGAGACCATCATGAATAAGTTACTTCGATTTGTTGTATGAGAAAATTGCCATGGGTTGTGTAATTAGGTTGTGCAATCCCTGCCACCCCGGATTGGCTCAGTGATCACACAAAAGGCCTGTTCCAGGAGCTGCTTGTGCCATGGCCCACGTGTTGATGGTGCCTTGAGATTTGCTCTCTTTTATCCAAAGGCTCTAAATAACACCCCCCAGCTAACCTGGCCCAGTCACATCCAAGAGCCTAGCATTCAGTTCCTGGGAGTCGGTCTGTGAGCTGCAGGATGGATGATGGGGAAGGGCTGGAGGCTGGGGCCCAGTTTCACAGCATGGGAAATGGATCCCATTAGTAGTCCAGCTGAAAAAAAGCCTAAGAGGGCTTTGTTATTATCATTTTAAAGGAGACAATACACTGCTTTCAACCCTAAGGCAAAAAACTTTGTGCAACTGTTCAGAATTTATTTTTGTGGAAGAAAAGGGAAGACATAACATAGCTAGAGAAAAAATGAATTGGTGGTGTCTTACTTTGGCTATTATTTCAGTGAGAATGTGGAAGGGGGGTGTGTTATAGCTAGGAATAATAGCAAATAAGTGAATTTAGGCGCAAAGAAAATAATTGTTTTTCTAACACTTATACCCTGATTATAGGACATTAGTGCCTGTTAATAAGTGAAATTGTATTTGCATTTCACAGGAATATTCGAATTACTTAAATCTTGGGCTTCTGTCACACCAGGGAACCATGCTCAGTTAATACTTTTCTGTGGAAAGATCTCTGGGCTAGGCATAAAATGATACTTAAGCTAACATGCAGGCAGACCTACAGGAACATGTTCATCCTTCCCCTTGCTGGGAGCACTGCTGTTGGGCTTTCAGCCAGAGCACATTGAGAAAGAAATGAAATTGAGACTGAGTCTAGCTTCCTTGGGCTTTTTTGATCTCCAAGCACTATTTTGTAGCAGGCTTGATCATTAACAGTTTTAGAGTGGAAAGTCATGTCCACACCTTCAGTTTCATCATCTCCTTCCTCTTTAAGAATCAGTCTTTCACATTTACTGAGCAAAGGTGCCAAATTGAAACCTTTCAATGATAACCAGGATGCAAAACCAATTCAGAAAAGACCATCTTCCTCCCAGGTGCCATGATCCACCCATGTTAACCAATGTGACCCCCTGCCTCTCTATCATTCGGTAACGTTGCTGTGGCGCTGGGCAAAAGAGTGAAAGGCAGACATGGGCTCTAATTTGGAAGCAGCTTAATTCATTCAACATTTACATGCAAGGTCCTTATGTATTATGCAGGATACAGCAATGAATATAAGACATAGGCCCTGCCCAAGAGGTGCATGCAAGCTAATAGAGGAGATGGACCAATATGTTCCTGATGTGTGCCAGGCACCGTGGTGAGTGAAAGAATGCCTGCCCACAAGGAGCTGCCATTCTGCTGGGGGAAGAACCACACACGTCTAAGTGTACAGAGAATCGATACAACCTTGATACAGGGTAGTTATGGGAGGAGTGAGTGCATAGATAGAAGCTAGGATTAAGCTGTAGACAGAATGAAAATTGGGATTCCCAAAGCTGGAGGTGAAGAGTGAGGGCACTTCAGGAATAGGAGATGGCCCGGGGAGACAAGACAGGGAGGGCCACATAAGAACATCAAGCTGAGCAGTATGCTTGGAGTGGAAAGTGGGTAAAGCCTGCAAAGGAACAAGAGTTAACTATTCTTGCTTTAAAGACCACAGGCGTTGGTATATGATACTGGAGGCAAGAGGGAGCCATTGCAGCTTGTGGAGCAGTGGGGGGATTTGCTTGGACATGGACTTTAGGAGAACCACTCTGGAGGCTGTGTGGAGGATGGCTGGGACTGCAAAGAGAGAGTTTAGGGGACGAAGGCCAATTAGGAGGCTGTTGTAACAGTCCGGCAAGAGGGGTCGAGGACCTGGACTGGGGTGGTGTATGGGTGAATGGAGAGAATGAAACGTGTCTAAGAGACGCAGTGGAAGGAGAAAGGACGAGATTTGGTAAATGTTGGAATACACAGAATGAGCACAAGCAAGGAGGCCACAGACCAATGGATTGAGGGTAAAGACAAGGAACTCTGGGATACGTTAAGTCTGAAAGACCAGTGTGTGTTGAGTATGAAAGATCGATGTATGCGACATCCATTTGGAAAACAGGGCCGGAGAGTGTGAGACAGATTAGGGCTGGATGTACAAATCTGGGAACCATCAGCAGAGAGATGATCATTGAATCCATGGGAACTGACAAGGTCACCAAGAGTGACAGGAGATGAGGTTCTAGCCAAGAGCCTTGGGGGAACACCTACACGGGTGATCAAACAGCAAAGGAGCAGACAAGCAGGCAGGCAGGAGAATGAGGACAGAACTGAATGACCCAACCCCAGGAGGCCAGGGTGGTCAGCAGTGGCCTGTTTTGCAGAGAAGGATGAAGATTGAGAAGGGGCCATTAACTAAGCATTGCAGTTTGCTGGGGTTCAGCTCCAAGAAACCTGACTTCTCCTTAGGGAATTGGGCTCCCCATTCTCAGTCTCATCACCCATAGCCCCCATCCCAGTAGCCCAGGCAAAGTTGCTAATTGTAGTAATACTTATTCTATACACTTATGGCTTAGAAATCTGTAGGGGAAGGGGCAGCTAGGTGGCACAGTGAATAGAGCACTGGCCTCAGAGTTAGGAGGACCTCGGTTCAAGTCCAGCCTCAGACACTTAACAGAAAAAACTAGCCGTGTGACCTTGGGCAAGTCACTTAACCCCAATTGCCCTCTTTAAAAAATAGAAATCTGGAGGGAAGTTCCTCAAAAGGGGGGCAAGAAAAAAAAAAGACATCTCAAATGCACAATATGAATCAGGTTTGGGAGAGGTCATTGATTCTTAAAGGGAAAGCATTGTTAAACCTCAAGGAATCACAGCAGGCCCCAGTAGAACTATTTAGATAGGATTCAGTAACAACTCAGAACCATGGGGACAAGCCACTGGCAAACTGATACTTAAGTAGGATTAAGACATAGCACAACTTGCAAGGCTTTTCCTCCCGTCCATTACCCCTCTCGGCCCAACTTTCCATCTCCACCATCTCTGTATGTTCCATGGTCCTCATAGGCTTACGATATTTTACACAGTGGCTGAGAATTTATATTTCTTTAGTAATAATGGCAATACTGGGTAACATTTCTATAGTGCTCACTGTGTTCCAGGCACTGAACTAAATGGTTTAGAATTATTCTCATTTTTGAGACTCACAACAACCTTGGGAGATAGGTGTCCTCATTCTCCCCATGATGCAGTTGAGGAAACTGAAGCAGACAGAGGTTAAGTGACTTGTCCAGAGTCTCACAACTAGGAGATGTCTGAGGCTGGACCTGAATTCAGGTCTTCTTCACAGTGGGCCTAGCACTGTATCCATTTATGACCTGACTTGGGGCACTCCACTTCCCTAGAAAAGGTTTTCAGGTTCTTTTTCAGATCCCTCTTAGCTAGAAAAATGAGCCCCAAGAGTAAGGTCATCAGCACCTAAAGGGTGAAGTGTAGAGCTCTCCTAGAAATCACCTTCTACCTACCTGTGGGCGCCACACAGTGCACAGCCATGCTCTCTAAAACACTCTCCTTGGGGAACTTGAATTTCCACTCGCTTAGAAAATTCTCTTTTAACTTGTGTGGGTTATGTCTGAAGGGACAATGATCTCATTCTCTAAATCTCTAGGAAGAGCAGTGATAAACGTCTGAACAGAGAGAGGAGATTGGCAAAGATGTGTCACCCAGCATGCTTCAATTAAGGTTCCAAAGAAGGATGAATGCTGCCTCCTGAAAGGCATGCTATCAAGTAAGGAACTGAAAGAAAAGGGAGTTACTGACAGTGGACATTCACCTTTGTTAACTTTCGCCAGCCTCTGTGCAGTCTCTCTGTAGGCCTTGAAATCCCAGAGCTGACTAGCCACTCGGTGTCATAGCTGATGGTGAATCAAGGCAGGCCTGGCCACTGATCAGAGCACAGATTTCACCCATGTTTGGTTCGGAGAGGGCCTTTGTGCTCACAGCTCCGCCCCAACCTGGCGATAACTATCAAGGAGCTATCTCTTAGCAGAAGGATAATGGCGTACAAAAGTACCAAAAATTGTCTAATGTCACTCGAGGGTTTGGACTCATGTGCCCAGAGGAGTGCAGAAACGAGACAAGTCAAGCAACATTAGTTCTATCCATGTGGTCTTCCCGTTTCTCTCCAACCACAAAGTGGCTTTGTTACCAAATGAGAGAAAGGTGGCCCAGAGGATCACACACTGAAGGCTGGAAGGTCAAAGAAATAAACAAATGAATAAATAACAAACACGCATTTATTAAATGCCCTGCTATAAGCACTGAGTTGGGTGCCGGCCATACAAAGACCTTCTGGCTTAAAGTCTAGGAGCTAGGATGTATGGACAAAACCAGATAGTCTTTACTCCTTAAGTGGCTTACATTCTAATAGGGAAGGCAGTGTGGTACAGTGGAAAGAGCCTTGGGATCAGAAGACCCGAGTTCATATCCAGATTCCATCAGTGCATTTGTGTGGTGCTGGCTAAGTAAACCCACCTCTCTAGGACTTCATTTGTTTATATGTAAGGTGAGTGGGATGACCTCTAAGGTAATTTCCAGTCTAAAGCCTTGTTCTTGTGTTTCTAGGGGAAACAAAAGGAACTTGCTGTTGGTTCTGTCGGTCATTCCAGTTGCGTCCAATCCTCTGTGACCCTATTTGGGGTTTTCCTGGCAGAGACACTGGAGTGGTTTTCCATTTCTTTCTCCAGCTCATTTTACAGATGAGGAAACCAAGGCAAATAAGGTTAAGTGACGGGCCCAGGGTCACAGAGTTATAAAATGTCTGAGGCTGGATTTGAACTCAGGTCTTCCTGACTCCAGGCCCAGTGCTGTGTCAACCACACCACCTAGCTACCCAAAACAAGTATACCTCTAAGTAAATTCGTAATATCTATATGTAATGCTTCCCTTAGGGTTTACTTGTCCAATTCATTTTGGCATTGGTAGGATGGCCCCCCAAATCTTGGCTAACCCTCATAGGTGGCTGTCTTCCTAACACTAGCTCATAAGCTACCACCAGTGTGCTTCCCCTCTGTGATCAGCCAGCAAATGATGCTCGTTCTTTAGCAGAGGTATTTACTTAAATGGCATTCTTCCCAACACCAAAGGTTCCCTCTCCCACAACTTCACACAGAATCCATGAAAGGAAAGAGTGGGCACAAATGAGAGTGAGACTGACATGTGGGAAGCATGCCTCCAGAACTCCAAGGCCTTGCTGCCCTTTCTGTAGAGAATCCCCATGCTTGCTACAGGCTGGCAAAGCTGCTCTCTTCACAAGGCATGGGGTGCCCTTGGGATGGGCAACAGAACTTCTTCTTTCCAGAGTGTGGTCTTTTGGCTGAGCTGGGAATCTCAGCTTACTAGGGCAATCACTGCTTGGTCAGGTCAAGTTGTGACCCAGCTCAGTGACGGCTAGACAGGGCCAAGTAGGCCACTGGGCTGCTGGACAGCAGCTGCTGCTCAGTGGTTGGGCTCTACTGGGGGATGGCATTTTAGCCCGGATGAGCCATCTGTTGGCCTGGCTGTTCAATGGGCAGCCCGAGTCTTTTGTGCTCTCAGCTGCTGGTTAGACTGGGTGAAAACGGGCTCTTTTCAGAGAGGACACTAAAGCACTTTCAGCTCTCAGGACTGCCAGAAGACTTCTCTTGGACTCCCCCAGAGCCTCCCTCAGCTCAGAGGTCGCTTGTCACCTTAAGGCGGACAGTGGGTGAGGTCTTGCCCTCTTCCATGTGACAAACCTTCCTGGCTCAGCAAGGGTGCACAGCTTCAATTTGGTGAGTCTCCCTCTCATGCTGCTTTGAAAATCTCAAGAAACGTAGCGGTTAGGGACAAAGATATAAAGGCATTTTGTGTCTTGGAGGAAAGTTCATTATCTCGCTATCCTCTTCATTAAGCAGTTGAACAACTTAACCTTAGACCCTTTCTAGGGCAGGGCACTCATCTTCCTGAGTTCAAATCTGGACTCAGACCCCTACTAGCTGAGTGATCCTGGGCAAGTCACTTCACCCTGTTTCCCTCAAGTTTCCTCATGTGTAAAATGAGCTGGAGAAGGAAATGGCAAACCACTCTAGTATCTCTGCCAAGAAAACCCTAAATGGGGTCACAAAGAGATAAATACAACAGAAAAGGGCTGAACAACAACATATACAGAGGGGCTGCCAGGTGGCTCAGTGAGTAAGAGCACCGGCCCCAGAGTTGGGATGACCTGGAGATCGAATCCCAGGCACAGATACTCAGCACCACACCCAGAAATAACTGGCTGTGTAACCTTGAGCAAGTTACTTAACCCTGATTGCTTAAAAAAAAAAACAACAACAACATATACAGAGCACATAGTAATTTCAGAGTTGAGAACAGTGGGGGGGTGCACAGTTGGATGAGAAAGGCATTTTATAGGACGTGGTATGTGAGCTGCACTTTGGAAGAAGTGGACAAAATCCATGTGCATGCCTGGAATGCCTTGAGTGGATGTGGGCGTGGGGATAAAGAGTTAGTCCATTCCAGGAATGGAAGGGCTAGACGCACATCAACAGGGAAAGCCACAGACATGACAAGTGGCAGCAGTAAGCACGAAGGACATCATTGGACATGGGCTTTTGGACATCATCTGTGAATTTCTTAGCATCAAAATGTCGCCATCCAAACTTGGGAGCCTTCTGTCTGCTCACACACTCATTTGCTCCCCATTTACAGAAAAGTGCTCAGTTTGTGAAGGGCTGATCAACTTTGTTGAAATACAAAGAAATATTTGTATTCCTGCTAACCCATCTGGATTATTGGCTTTGCCTTCTGATTATGAGGATAAATGCACTAGTGCCCAAAAGGGACCTACTCTCTTTCTCTTGGCCTAATTCATCAGAAAACCACGGTTTTCAAGTCTGAATGTTTCATAAGTACTTTCTTTTATTCACTCCTTTTAAAGTATGTTAACATTTAATTTGTATCTGAGTGGCCTTGAATGCTTTTCCTATTGGCTCATCTGCCCACCAAGTGGGCTGATTACCAAATGGCTCAGTCTTTGCACAGACAGCAATGTATACTTGTTGAAGAAACCTCATTTCAGTCTCATTTCAGGCGCAGGACAGTCTCAATTAGTAAAAAGTAAGAATTATGACTTTCTAGAAAGGTACGGTATTTTTGTGCTTTTTTTTTGGAGAGGGGAAGGCAGGGCAATTGGGGTTAAGTGACTTGCCCAACGTCACAGTAAGTGTTAAGTGCCTGAGGTCAAATTTGAACTCAGGTCCTCCCGACTCCAGGATCAGTGCTTTATTCACTATGCCACCTAGCTGCCCCCAAGGTACAGTTTTGTTTTTTGGTTTTTTTTTTGCAGGCAAATATAGCAACTGAAAAAAAATTACTCTACCAGTAAGATGCCAACTTTTCATGCCAACAAGTTCAATGTGATCAATTCCTTGACCAGTCCATGATGTGTCCTCTATAGTCCTATCTAGACTGCTGGCTGGTTCCCTTTATACAGCTCTTCAAAGTTTATATACATTTATACTAGGAAGCCACTTGCCTGGTCATTTCTTCAGAGAGAACAAAGTAATATGAACAGGATCTGAGCTGATGTTTACATAAATTCTGAGTAACTAAGGCTTAAAAACACTGTAGGAAGAATCACATATAGTGGAAAGAACAAGACAAATATGGAATCTGAGAACCTGGGTTCAAATTTTGGCTTTATTTACTCTCTGGTATGTCCTGGGATAAGTGACTAAACTTCTGCTCCCCCTGTAAAAACTGGGGGAGGTGGTAGAAGAGATGGCCTCAGAGGTCTTTCCTGGGTTGCAATCTGTGTTCTTTCAATCGAAGAGTATCATCAAGGAAATTCAATAAATAGAAACCCAGGGACCAAAAATCCCACGGACATTTCCTTGCTCTCAAAGAGTTTCTATTCTGCTGGGTAGTGGGGCAGAGAGGAAAACATAGACACATAGATAAATATCAGATGATGTGGGGATGGAGTGAGAATGAAAAACATGGGCAGGGTGGGGTGGGGGGGTCTCATCTGAACCGAGCTTTTGGAGCGGCTGCAGACAAAGAGAGAGCCGGTAGATAATGCGCAGGAGAATGCCGGGCAAAGCTAGGACAAGGATTCACTCCCAATCCTTCACAGAAGTACCACCTCTTACACAGACTGATTACTAACATGGATAGAGTTCTTCAATTCTAAGATGTATTTAACACACTTCTCAAACAAATTCAGAATGATCAACTCTTAAGGAAAGTATTTACCCATAATCCCAAGACAGTCCCTAGCAAGACCAGAACTATGCAATGAACTCTGAGCATGCAGGCTGGGGGTCTATGTGGGCCTATGTGGGCAGGTAACCCTTGCTGGGAAAGGTAGGTGGGCACAGTGGCCTGGAAAGCACTCAAATGGAATCCATACCTCACAAGGTATCCCTCCTCCCCTAACCCCAAGGCATTCCAGGCAGGCACATAGATTTGGGCCTCTTTGAGAATGTGGATGGATATTCTATGCCTGCAAGCTACATACAACTCATTCCTACATGAAACCTCTTCACCTCAGCTTAATCAACTGTAATGGGAATGTAAATTTTGAAGATCGTCCCTGCCCCTAGGCTAAAGTGCACCTGGAGCCTGGGGTGGGAGGCTTGTTTTTCAGTAGATACTTCTTGATTGGCCAGTGAGTCAATAAGGTTGTTACATTCTCTGAGCCAGGAAAAGGCTATATAAGCCCTGATGTGAGGCTTTGTATTGGGGCTCACTTTGAGAAGTGTTCTGTGATTTGATCAGATGAAATTCTGGGAAGCCGTTGTCCGGCTTTGAAAACCAGATGTTGTTTGGTATGGATGTAATGGTTGGACAGTTTGGAAATCTGTCTACTTGATCTGTTTCTGTCTTGATAATTCTGCCTGTATACTTTGAAGTTCGGGGTGCTGAACTTTTTCCCCTGAACTAGGTAAACGATACATATTTGACTGATTAAAGTAAGCTTGTTAACCCATTTTGAGTTGCTTTCCTTTATCAAAGCAGATCCAAGAACCTGTGTTGGCAGCAACCCTGGGGACCCTGGGGTGCTTGCTGCTACATCAACAAACCCTGCCTCCCCCCAGCCCCCACATTGATTGCAGAGCTGGCAAAACTGATGACCCAGAGCACCACAGTGGGATTCAAGAAGAGGCAATTTCCAGCCAGCAGGACTCTTGGAGGCAGCTTTCTAGAAGACAGGGTGGAGGAAAGGTCCTTTGCAGCCTGCATAATAGAAGGGCCTCTTTGCTTATGTGGGACACTAGCTTAAGGCCTATACCTGAGCATCCTGGCCACTCCAGCTCTCCTTTTGGAGTTTCTTTGCCCATCAACCTTTTGAACATCAAAAACTCCTAGAAGAGGGCGGCTAGGTGACGCAGTGAGTAAGAGTTCAGGCCCCGGAGTCAGGAGGACCCAGGATCGGTTCCGGCCTCAGATACTTAACACACACACACACACACACACACACACACACACACACACACACAGAAACTGGCCATGTAACTTTGGGCAAGTTACTTAACCCCAATTGCTTTAAAAAAAATCCTAGAAGGCCTATGAGCAGCTGAGCAGCATAGGTGACAAGGGTCACACCCACTGGACCAGCTGTGGGAGCAGTAAGAGGCTGGCAGCTTTGGGTTCCTAACAAGGAAAGTATCACGTAAGAGGAGGGAAAAAAAGACCCTGCTTAGCTTTTGATCAGATGGTGTTCAGTGGAGGTGAAATGTAAAGCAGCTAATTAGCAGCAAAGAAACTGGGTCCCAGTGAGGCTTTCCTGAGCCTCCTGGCTAACTGAGGAAGGGGCCCTAAGGGGCTTTTCATTAGGTACAAACATAGCTGAGAGAAGGAAAAGAAGAGCCCAGGAATGTGAGGAGGCCAGTTTCCCTATTGACAGGTCACAAACCCAGAGCAAAACACCCAGGCTCTGAGACAGGTATTGGTGCAGGGCTTCAATCAGCCACTGGGACCTTAGGCAATGAATGCCTAGCTAGACACAGGGTTATGATGGGCAGAATCCCTTTAAGAAAAAGCCCACTTATATGGTTTTAATGAAATGTTATTATAATAAACCCACGGCAATAGATCCCAGGCCCCAGTTTACTGGCCTAATGAGGAAAGCAAGCTCATGATTAAGTCTCACTGAATTGACCAAATAAGGAAGGAGAAATACTTTGGAATTAGAAAAGGAGAGATATTATACTGTAGCTCCCTACTTGGCTCTCTGCCTTCCCAAACTCTGTATTCCTATGGAATTTTGCTGAATGAATTTCAAGTCTAGGTGGATTTTATGTAAGTTTGTTAAGAGGGAAAGAATAGCTGTAAATATCTGGGGAAAGCACAATTCCAGCTTAGAACAACAAAGCAAAGAATGAGCAACCAAGTGCCCTTCTGATAAGAGGTGGCTATTTTTACATGGAGAGGGGCAGGAATATGAGGGAGCCAGTTCCCATAGTCTTGTGAGAGCTGACTGGTAAATTTCTGGTGTGAGCATTTCCACCTCAGAAAGCAGCAAATGCCACAAACCAGAGGCTTGACGTATTGTTTTCTCGATTGTCTGGAAAGTGATGGATAAAATGTTAATAAAGCAGATTAAGTTTAAAAGTATGTTGGACATATATTATTTTTTTTTCAGAGAGCTGGTTGTTAAACATTTACTAGCACACTTTTGGAGAGGGGCAAGAAAGAATCATTTATAAGAGTTGATTTCTGGTAGGATACTTGTTGCAACTATAGCAGAGAAGTATGGTGTCCAGAGAATATTTGCTAGGACAGAGTGATAAACTGTTCATCAGCCCCTTCTTTCCATCAATGACTTCATCCTGGGCCATTATTTCACTCTCATCATCTTTATAATAAACTCAAATTAGATGTTCATTTCAAAGTTGTGAAATTTCAAAGGTAATTCAAATTATATCCCTCTCATCAAGGTACTTTATAAAAGTAAAAATTAAAGAATATCCTAATTGTGGCAAGGATTAACAGATGAATGGGAAGCTGATTGAGGTGGTGTCAATGTTATTAAACATATAATAGGAGTTTCATTTAAAAGCATACTAGTATTTCCCACTTCATACGTGGCCAACATGAGTTCAAAATTGGGCCTACAAATGACTAAAAATGAGTTCCACAGTGATACAGAAAGTAACAGATGGTGCTATGAAGCCCAGAAGTTTGGGAGAAACTGAAGACAAACTCCAGATGCACATCTGGATCTCGACCTACTTCTGCATTGTAAGAGAAGCAAGATCACAGAGGATTCAGCATGATTTTAAAAGAGGAGTGAAGACAAGAGAAAAATCAAATGGTGTCTGGGTTTTCAAGAAGGGGAGAGAAGATAATCTGTAAACCATAGGTCAAGGAGATTGATTCCAATTCTGGGGAAAAGTCTAGAATGTAGAAAGAGATGATTGCCAAACATCTGGATAGAAAAGCAGCAAAACGATAGAACCAGCCTGACTCCAAATCAAGTCATGCTAGCCTCATTTCCTTTTTTGACAAGATTACTAAATTATTACATGAGGGCAATATTGTAGATGGGATTGACCCAACTTTTAGCTAGTTTCCTGACAAAGTGCATCATCCATACTGTCCACGTGAAGCAAAGTCAGAGCAATATGGTGGCCTTTCCAAAAGCTCGGGAGGTATTGGCCTACAATCAGGAGGGGCTGAGCTTCCAGGAATGGGGAGGTGACAATTCCCCCGAATTCAGCCCTCATCAGACCTTATTTGGAGTTCAAGGCTTAGTTCCAGGCAGGACAAAAAAGTTGCTTCTTCACAATGAGAACTGTTCAAAAATGGAATGAAGGCCTAGGTGGGTGGGGTTCAAGCAGAGGCTGGCCAGCCACTGTCTGGGGGTGTCATAGCCGAGATTCCTTTGGGATGTGACCACCGAGGTCCCTTCCTATTCCCAAATTCCGGGACTCTATTAACAGGTGTGGGATGATGACCTTTTAAAGATCACAAACAACTTGCAGGGTTGGTGGGGGCTGGTGTACTGAGAGGAGGAGACTTTGGGTCATTTGTTCTACTTGCCCCACCTGAAAACAGCCAAGCTGCAAGATCCAACCCCACTGGCTTTGCCTGCGAACTATTACAATGTGGTCCATAGGCCACCATCCTGGCAAGGCTGAATTAATTCCAAATCCAGGCTGTACACCACGGGTTAATGGGGTTGACAATTGACCATACTTAAATGGTATTAAGGTAATGCATTTAAACATCAAAAGTTTACAAGCCAAATTGATCACCTTAGCCAATTGGAGCCAGAGAGATCAATACCATCAGCTCCCCCTCTTTAAATGTTAACAAATGCTTTAACACAACAGGACCGGACATGAGATGCAGATTAAAATTAGATACAGAATTAAGTTGCTTCAAATTCAGCAGTGGAGTCAATTTGAAAATCCTGATAATCAGCCACGGCTGCCCACAAGGCTTGGCTTCCTAGCATTTAAGGAGAAGGGAAGCTTGTTCCCCGCACAGCACAGCTAATGATTTCTCTTCAGGAATGGAAGCTTGTGACAACGAGCAGGCCTGAGTCTGTCAGTAATCACAAGCAATTCAGAACAGAGAATGATGGGGGTGGGAGATAGAGGAGAGGCAGCATGGCGCCATGGAGACAGGCCCCAGGTCAGTTTTCACAGCTCACACAGATTGCCTTGGGTAGCCCCCAGAAAGTCATGTGGCTTCTTGGTGCTCCAGGTAACTCGAAAGACCATAAATGGAAGGGAACGGGTCAGCCAACCTGTGTATGGAGTGGGAGCTTGCTCATCTGGGAGCCCCCATATCACTGAATCACAGGTCCAATCCTTCCGCCCCAGGAGGCCTTGGATTCCAATGGCAATGATTGAGCAGAAAAGCCAACGTGAGCCCAGAACAAACAGGAGATCCCAGCACCTCCTAGAATACTCGTTTCTGAGTATGAACACAGGCCCTACTACCCTCAAGAAAGAGGAACACAGAACAGAAGCTGCTCCTTGTGGGCCTGTGTATTGCTATTTCCAAGCAGGCTGGGTCCTTGGCAGACCTGGAAGGCCAGTCATCTTTGCCTAGGGCACCCTCTCATCTCCCTTTCTTTGGGATTGGACCCTTCTCCCTCAGGGAAAGGGAGAGGTTATCAACTGACAATGGATTGATACTCTCAGATACATTTGAAAAGAGATCATCAATTCCTTAAAGGCAAAGGACTAGAATACCAAAGGTGTGCTAGCCAAAAGGACTTTTCTGGAGAACTCCCACAGGGTGAGGGCTCACATGGAGGTCAGAAGAAGGGATACAAGGACTTTTCTCAATGACTCTCTTAAGAACTTTGGAATTGATTGTGTGACATGGGAGACGCTGGCACAGGACCACTTAGCATGGTGTGCCCCCATTAGAGAAGGGGCTGTGCTCTATGAACAAAGCAGGATTGAAACAACTTAAAGGAAATGTAGGATGCACAAATTTAGAGAATCCAGCCCCAATGTTCACACGACCCATTTGTGTCCAAGCTCAGATTAGTTTGATTGGCCACAATTGTACACACTGAAAATTGACTCTAACTTAATGTTGTCATTTTGGTCCTTTTCGAGAATGAAAGACATCCAACCAATCAAGTGTTCTCTAATGGCCTGACTCAGGCATCAGCAACTGGCTACTTATTGGGAGTGGCTTTCTGAGGGGCGAGGGGGGCATCTTCTGGTACTCCCCAAAGTACACTGGGTAAGCATCCCCTGTGGGATCAGGTCTCCTCTCCATGGCACCTCCCTAAGTCTAGTCTTACTTCCTGAGCCCAAGTGTGTGGGCTCTGCCCTGCACCCAGCTAAGAAGCAGCACCCCAAGCTCATTGTCTTTGGCAGTCCTGGCTCTTTGCCTTCGACTTTCCCAAAGGGGCCTTGCATCCAGGGAAGGGCCATTTTCTGAGGCCCTATCTGAGCAGCCTCTTCCATGATCAGCTTTGCTTTGCTTGAGAGGAGTTAACTTCACAGCCTCCCCATTGCCAAAGCTTAATAGCATATGAGGAATGAAATTAGCGTCCAACCAGGAATTGGAATTGGCGCCAATGCACGTCACCAGCACCAGCGGGGATTGTTTGTCAAGTGGAGAAGCAGCAAGAGTTGTTGTTATTGTTGTTTGTCAATGCAGCCCATGCGGCTGGGCCTAAGCTTGGAATCAGTTCGCGAGGGCTGTGAAGAAGCCCCAATTTCTCTCTGAAAGTGCTTTTGTCATACTGTAATATAAAAGGATAAGGCAGTAATCTGCCTGTGTGGCACTGGGTGGCTGCTGCTGCCTGCGCTTTATTATATCTAGGTAATGCTTAACTGCACACTTGATAGACATCGCTTTCATGCCACAGCGCCCCAACTGTTTTCCGCTCTCTGATCATTATGCTAAGAAATGAGGCTCCCCTGCCTTCCAGAGCTCAAGTCCACTGCTCTTCCTCCATGTCCTAATAAAGGGGTCTGACAGTGGGACTACTGGACTGGACTCACCCTTTTTCAACCAAGGAGTCTACCTGGAAGGGCTAGGTGAAGCCCTTCAAATGACCGATTCCTGGGGAGGGGGGGAACCTAGATCCTAATTGTGGGGTCAACACCATCAGCAAGGGTCTACCCTGCTGCCTTTCTGGACTACCAAGGGCAGTGATTGCTCCAGACCTTACACACTGGGGAGCTCTGTGCTATTCACAGAGGCTGCTGATGGGCAAAGGAGAGGTGCTAAAGAGGTCCCCAGGTTCCTCAAGGAAAAGGGCCCCTCCCTCTTCCTCACATCCCTCAGGTCATGGCAAGAGTGATTTACCCTGGTGCTGCTCTGCTCCCTGAATACCAGCTCAGGGAACTATGAGAGCAAGTCTGGGAGAGGCTCCTAGTTAAATTGTGTAATGGAAAAGATGGATCATGACGCTGTGCTGACAGATGAAATCTGACTTCGTACTTTACTGCCCCCCATCATGACAGCGATGCAGAAGGACGTGCCATACAGAGAGAAAGGGGATCAGCTTTGGCCAACTGACCTCAGGCCCTGAAGTAGAAAGAGGCCTACTGGTTTGCAAATCTGCTGCTGCAGGGAAAATGCAACCATTGCCCTGGTATTGCTCTTGCTCAGCAGGGATGGATGAGGGCCATAAGCAAGGCTTGGGCCACACCCAGACAGTTCTTTAATCTCATCAGTCCTTGCTGGAGAAACAGAAACATCAAACTGGACACTTTGCAGGCTTTACATGCAGGGGATGGCTTGACAAACCTGGGCCCTCCAAGCAGTCATATTCTGTGTCCTGCCACACGTGTGACCAGGCTGCTGCCAACAAGAGACTCTGAAGCAGCTGCCCAAAATAGAGACTAAATACTTAATGCAGAGTGGAAAGCATGACACGTGCCTCCTTTCTTTCTCCCCTGTTCCCCAGCATCATCTTCAGGAACTTTTAGAAACTGCCCAATTTCAAAGATAGCCCAAGTTGGACATTTCTTCATTTTCTTCTCTACTTTCCCTCCCTCATTTTCCCACTCATCGTTTGCCTCCCTCCTTCCCCTCATAGCCCCTACTAATGGAGGAAAGCACTTTCTTGTCCTACTCCCAAATGACACATTGAGAATCCGTGCACTAGACCGTGCCTAATGCCAACAAGCTATTTGACCTTGACAATCACACACATGGTCTTTCAACGAAAGAGCTCCAAGGACTTCAACAAAGTCATTTTACTCCTGAAGACTGATTCTCAGGACCACTTTCTTTCTGTCTCCTAGAATGGAGCCTCATCCTCCAGGGTCAACAGTGGGGCAGGTCTAAGGAATAGGCAAGGATGAAGCAAAATACCAGAGAAAGAAGGAGAGAAAAGAAAGAATAGGTGGGTAGCAAAGGAATATAGAAATGTGCATACCCTTTGACCCACCAATACTGCTTCTAGGTCTGTATCCTAAAGAGATCATAAAAATGAGAAAAGAACCCACATGTACAAAAATATTTACAGCAGCTCTTTTTCTATGGCCAAAAACTGGAAAGTGAAGGGATGCCCGTCAACTGGGGAATGAATGAACAAGTTGTGGTATATGAATGTGTGCTATAAGAAATGATGAACAAGTGGACTTCAGAAAAACCTGGAAAGACTTATATGAACTGATACTGAGTGAGATGAGTAGAACCAGGAAAACATTGTACACAGTTACAGATAAATTGTGTGATGAATGACTTTGATAGACATGCCTCTTCTCAGCAATGCAAGATTCTAAGACAATTCCAAAAGACTGATGATAGAAAATGCCATCCACACCCAGAGAAAGAACTATAGAGTCTCAATGCAGATCGAAGCCAACTATTTGCTCTCTTTTTCTGTTTGTTTTTTCTTTCTCATGTTCCTCCCATTACTTCTGGGCAACATGACTAATGTGAAACTATGTTTAATAAGAATGTATATGTAGAGCCTATATTACATTGTATGGCATCTTGGGGAAGGGGAAGGGAAGGGAGTTGGAGAAAATTTAAAACTTATGGAAATGAATTTGAAAACTAAAAATAAATTAATCTATTAAAAAAGAATAGGTGGATAAAAGTGGGTGAAAAGAGAGGGAAGGGAGGAAGGTGAGAGGATGAAGTGGCATTGATGAATAGGGAAGCATGGTGAGAGTGCCACCATGATTATTAGGGACCCCTAGGAGTCCTTCCTATAAGGTTGACCACATTCTTTTTTTGACCAAGGACCACCAACAGGAGAGTCAAGTTAGAAAATCCTATAAGCAGGCTACCCATGGCTGGGAGCCCATACTGATATTTAGAATCTAAGATAGGTTCAATAAATTTCAAGACCATTCTACCTCAGGTTGAACTATAAATCTTAAAAAAGGTCCTACCTGAAATCCACTGGGGCCATAGTCTTCTTCCCACTTCCCACTTTTGTGTCTCACTCATTCATTCTGGAAGATGCTCTAAGAAAGAGATTATACAAATCAGTTACTGAAAGGACAAGGCGTTAGTTTCGAAACATGACAATTGCACATTATCCCAGCCAGTTCATGTGCACACCCGCCAATTTGTCCTGAAAGCTGTGCCCATTAAGTGAAACAATGACAATCAATTACATCGAAACTGCCACCAAGATCAGGTCCTTGCATTCAGTCTATTTATCACTTGAATATACAGTTGTTACATCAGAGCCTTTTCGCTCTTAAGTCCTTTTTCAGATGGAACCAATACCTATTTTCTGGAAGAAATCAATTCTCACTAGAGCCAATACATTGCAAATTGCCATGTAGTATTCATGGAAACTTGCCATGAACAGTTGAGTTCCCCTTGCAGGCAGGGGTATCTTCCTGGGATTTGGAGGTCTACCCAGAGAAATAGAGAGAACATAGAAGATGAATGGGGCAAAGAGGTAAACTCCCTAGCATTTCCAAATCCATCCAAAGACTTGTAACCATACTTTGCTTTCTGCTCTGTATTCTGGTCCCCTTGAGCAAACACAGATATAGCAACAGCTGACATTCATAGATTAGAGTATATAATGGTTTGCAAAGTACTTTACCAACTCAATCAATCAACATTCATTAAGTGCCAACTATGTGTCTTCCCTCAAGGAGTTTATAATCTAATGGAGGAGTATACAATCTACTATGTTAGTTGAACCTCAAATAGGAAGAGTACCCATTGTCATCTGCATTTTCCTGAGGTTCTGAGAAAGGAAGTGACTTTTTCAAGGTCATGAATTCAGGAAATACCAGCTCTTTTTTCCACATACTATATGTCAGCTGCTTCTTAGAGGGCCACATCAATCAGTCATGGTCCCTGAAGCAATAGATTCGGAACTCTTGCGAAAGGCACTTTTTTTCTCAACACACAACTATGTGGTACCTATATTGCATATTCTCAACCACCATCTTCAGTAGAACTAAGTCAAGAAGCCACAACCAGCCCCAACGTAACATAAATACCAAAAATCATTGGCAATTATAATCGGCCCATTGCCAACTAGATAAAGGCAAACTACCCAGCTGGGCATCCAAACACTTCCGTAAACCCGAGCCGGTACAACTTAGGTGACCTGAACTGCTCTCCAGGAAAAGTCCCTCGTTTCATCTTTTCATGGACATGCCATGGTTATGCTCAACTCTATACCTTTGTGCTGGCAAAGCTGCTTGTTTCTTGCCACCTATCACAATCTTGCCAGATGCCAGTCAGAGTCATCTTCTTGAGTTCCAAACTGGCCTCAGACACTTTGTGACCCTGGACAAGTCACTTCCCCCTGTTTGCCTCAGTTTCCTCATCTGTAAAATGAGCTGGATAAGGAAATGGCAAACCACTCCAGTATCTCAGCCAAGAAAACCCCAAATGGGGTCATGAAGAATGACAACAAACAAACAAACCCAAGAAAAAAGCATTTGATTAACAAAAGGCTGTAAGGTAACGTGAACACCATCATATACTATAACCACAGGCTTCCTCTGTCCCTGTGCATTGCCCTCAGGAAAGATGAAGGGAAGTTCCAGAGAATCCAATAAGCAGAAAGGCAAAGGATTCAGGTAGGGGTGGGCATGGGGAGGAACCCAAGTGTTTACACAGCAAATCTCACTAATCACTCAGATTTAAGACAAATACAAAAGACAGAGCAAAATGCCCATTTAGACCTGTGTTAACAGTGCTAAGGGGGAGAAGGAATTGTCAGATACCACCTCACATGGAGGTTATCAGAAATGTAGTGGAGAGGAAGGGAAAGGAAGGAAGAAAGCATTTATTTAGTGTCTACTCTGCACGAGGCACAGTGCTAAGAACTGTACAAATATCGCATTTATTTCTAACAACAATCCTTGCAAGGTAGGTGCTGATGGGTTATTCCCATTTCCCAGTTGAGAAAACTGAGGCAGACAGAGGTTAAATTAATTGCCCAAGGTCACACAGTTAGTTAAGGTTAAAATTGAAACTGGCTTTCCCTCTCTCCAGGGCTAGAGTGGGGCTGCACAGGGGAGTAAGTTATGGTACAGCCATCAGTACATGAAAGAAAAGGACCTTCAGACATGATTTTTCTAGCCTCATCCTTTTGACTAGATGAGTTATCAATGTCATACCCAACTCTCCATTCCTCCAAATGGGGACCAGATTTCCAAAGAAGGCTTTTATCTTATTGTTCCTGTTCTAGGAAACTAACTATATGAAATGAATCTCTATAAGCTACTGTTCCCAGCCCTCCTGCTACTAGGCTGAGCAGACTTTATCTCCAGTTCACATGGGCTTAATTCTCTAACCCCCTCTTTACCTTCCCCTACCTCCAGGATGCTGACCACTTCAGAGAAAAGAAAGAGGGAAGGATGGTGAAAGAGAGAGAGAGAGAGAGAGAGAGAGAGAGAGAGAGAGAGAGAGAGAGAGAGAGAGAGAGAGAGAGAGAGAGAGAGAATGAGTGTGTGTATGTGTATGTGGGTGTGTGTCTATTGGGCAAGACTTCCAAAGAGGTGGGCTAGGGGTGGGGCTTAGCTGCTGCCTGGAAGAAGCCAAGGCAGGGAACTCCATCTTCACCTTGACCTCTGACCAGTAATTCCTTTTCTGTGAGCTTTGAAAAACCTTGATGAAGGAAAGGACAGAACGGTAAGGGTGGGATCATTGGCATTGGCCATCCTAGGAGCAGGCCCGTGCCCTAGGGCCCAAAGAGCCAGTGGGTGTAGCTGGGTGCTCCCAGAATAGAGCCTGGCAAAATAACCTTCCTGCCTTCAGTGGGAGCTGGTAGGTCAGGGAGCACTGTGGCTTGCTGAGATTGCTGCAAAGCCTTGGACCAAGTTTCTCATGCCATTCTTGAGAATGAATTGGAGAGAGAGAGGCAGGGCATGCATGGTAACTGGGGAATGGGCAGGAAGCATTGTGGGGATCCACCCCATGGAACTGTGCTTGACCCTGCAGTCCTCCAGAGATTTAGCAGTGACTTGAACGAAAGTATAAATGGCCTGCTTCTCAGATATGCGGATAATGAAAAACCAGGCAGGATGGCAGATTTTCTCATTAACAGACTTGGTATCCAAAAGATCTCAACTGTCTGAAACAATGGGCAAAAAAAATCAGCTTAGCAAGTTCAGGACTAAATTCGTGTTGTTTGTAGGCTAGACAATAATTCACCCCAAAATGACCTGGAGGCTTCAATGGGAAGCAAGCTCATCTGAGTTCACAGCATTTGGGGCAGACATTCTGGGAGGTGAGCATGCCACAGATCGGCAGAGATACTTACTGCCCAGGTATGGAGCGAGCCAAACAGTTTCCAAGCTCTGTTTCAGTTCTAGTTCTAGGAGTCACCATGCTATTCATGCCATTTAGAACCAGGGTTAGGATTGGCATAGTTCTAGGTCCTTGGGTGTGGTCTTTTGACTGAGTCCCGATTTTGCAGAACAAATCCTTAAGGGGATGTGTTCTGTGAAGTTTGGATTCAGTCAGAGGGCCTCACACGAGAATCTAGGGGGCCCCATGTGGCCTCCAGGCTGCAAGTAACCCCCTCTGGCATAGGACAGTTAATGGTAATGGCAGTTAATGTCAATGGAGCCTTTCAAATCTTCTCAGGGCATAATATGCTCCATGGGAGTAAGTGAGGCACTTTGGGAAGATGGGGCAGTATATTAGAAAGAACTGGAATCGGGAAACATGAGTCTATACTTAGCTCTGCTATTCACTGCCACTGCAGTCATGGCTGAGTCAATCTCACTCTGTACCTCAGTTTCCTCATCTGTAGAACTGGGTAAGGGGTGGAATGGGGAAATGAAACAATCTTTAATGTCCCTTCTAGCTTTATAACACTTTCTATGGTCCTAGGATCAAGAATTTAGGATGCAAACATGTATTAGAGGTCTAATACTCTAGTCCCTTCATTTTATAGCAAAGAAAACTAAGACCCAGAGGGGTCAAAAGATTGGTCCACAGGTAAAAAGGAAATTGGCAACAGAGTGGAATTTCAAGCCCAAGTTTTCTAATGCTGGATCTCTTTTCTCTTTTTATCACTCTAGGCTGCCAGTACAATAGAGTTTACAGTATCTATGAGCTAGTGTCCAGAATGAATTTAACCCACCTTTTGAAGCTAACTCGGTCTTAAATGTGCTAGGAAAATTGGTTGTAATATTGACAAAAAAATTCATATGACATCTGAATATGATTAAATAGATGAGTCTACATGACCATTCTTAATAGACAATGGAGACACTGGATTCTCCAGCTGCCAGGGTTAGGGTGGAAGGCTGGATTAAGATTTTTGAAGGGCCTGATAGAAGTATATTCTGTTGCTTGTGGTAAAGAAAATACCTATAATTATCAATAGGATGGTTCCTCCCGTGACTCCCCACCCCCTCTCAGTTTAGTCAAATGAGTTTCCCCAGACCTTCAGTCTTTGTTAGTTATATTGCTATTGGAAGACAGGAATTACTTGTGCGGTATATGGTACTATCCAAGGCTATCGTGCTTTTTTTTTGGAAAGGGGTATATGAATGTGAGAGGAACTTACAGTAACTATTAAGTCACTTAGTAAAATTAGCAAGCTAAGTCATTATGTCTCAATTGATTTTCTCTCTTCCTTTTTCCTTCCCGTCAATCGTCAACAAGCATATTCTCTGTGATTATCTATCACTTACAGACTGACAAGCATGAGCTACCAAAAGAATTTAGCCACCAAATCCATCATTTGGCTCATTACAGTATGTCCAGCCACCACATAATTCACTTAAGGAAAAAAAAAAGATACAGACCTAAATAAATACTTTTGTTCTTAAAAAAAAAAAGCCCAGGAAATAACATGGACACTCTTGAGCTCAATTCCTTTTCATTAACTCTTTAATGCATTTCATTGGCACCTCCCCCAACTTTGTCCTCATTTGCTATGGAATGAAAAACAAGAAATGTGGAAAAACCATTAGAGGAATTGTGGACCCTTCCCAGGATGCTCTTCGAAGAGGTTTTCAGCAGTGCTTTCCCCCTGACAGTTTGTGGATTGTGCTTTTCTATTTCATTATCTTTCTGGGGAGCCAGATCGAGTTCTCGAGAGAGCCACAGCTTTTCCAAATTGTTTGTGTGGTTAACATTCTAACCCTTCTCTTTTCTTTTCCCCGTAGACTTTTAAGTTCCTGTTTTTTCAACTACAACACTTTCTCCATTTTATTCTTTTCTAGTTTGGGTATAAATTGAAGCTGCATTTCCTTTCCGAATCTAGAAGGATCATCATGATGAAATATTTATCAGGTTGTTAGGCATAAGGTACTGGGCTAAATGAAATACAGAATTAATACAAAGAGAACAAACACATGGCCCCTTCTATCTAGGACACATTGACATCAAAGCAATGGCAATACAGACAGATGAGCACAGGTATTTACAAAGGAGAGAAAAATGAGAAACATAAATACAATAGATTTATTGTCTTTTGTTTTATTGATTTTACTTTGCTTTTGTACTCAAATAACATCACCATACACCCCTCCATACATTCTATTCTAATAAAAAACTGTCATAATTAGGCAAAACATGTTATGCATACAACTGAGTGTACAGCATACTCTACCAACAAGAAGATATGGTCCAGCATCAGTCATATGGGACTAACATTGATCACGACATTTAAGCTGAGTTCTGTTATATTTATTGTGATTGTAACTCACATTCTTGTAGGCGCTGCATTATTGTTCAGCTGATTCCCTCAACTTTTTTTGCTCTGTCAGTTCATACAAGTCTTTATATGTTTGTCTTAATTCGTAAGATTTGTCTTCACAGTAATATCCCATTTTATTCCTCTAACCAGAGTTTGTCAAGCTATAACCCAAATGGACGAGAAACTTTGTTTGTATTAATTTGCTACTTACAAAATGTGCTGTGATGGATATGTGCTTATAGATGGGAATTTTTTGTCACTGACAACATAGATATCCAATAATCAGAATTACCGACTCAATATCCAATGTTATCAACAGGTTAATAACTTTACTTACATAACTCCAAATCATTTTCCAAAATGGTTAGACCAATTCACAACTTTGCTTTCTGTCTTTCTATAACCTCTTCAGCATTGACTATTTGTATTTTTTTACTTTTATCAACTTAACAGACATGACATGATACCTTAGAGTTGTTGGTTTTTTTTTGGCATCTCTAATTGTTAGTGATTTGAAGCATTTTTATGTGGTTATTTATAGATTGCCCTTCCTTTGAAAATTATTGCTATCTTCTGGGTACATAACTATTAGGGAATGTACGTGGTTTTATAAATTTGTATCAATTTGCTATGTTTACAGACTTTTTTCACAAATTTAAAATTCGATCACTAGCTTCTATTCTGATTGTAGCTGCATGGATTTTGTTCCTGCAAAAGTATTCTAATTTTATGTAATTGAAATTGAATATTTTGTGTTTTATGATCACCTCTATCCTTTATTGGATTATGGATTCTTTAACCATGATTGCAAAAAGCACTTCCTTTAGTTTGCCTCTTATTTATTTGTAATATGACCTTTTGTCCAAAAATGAGTTCTAAACTTAATACTTGCCCAACTGTTTTCAAGTTGCACTAGGAGGTTTGTTTGTTATTTTTTGGGGGGTGGAGAATTGGGTGCTGTTCTCTCAGTAATTTGTATTCTGGTGTTTATTAAACACTGGGAAAGTATTTTTTTTTACTGTTTCTGAGTAGTGTCTGTTCCACTGATCCACTTCTCTGTTGGTTGCTGTTGTTCAGTTATTTTTACTATTAACTCTTCATGACTCCATTTGGGGTCTTCTTGGCAGAGATACTGGAGTGATTTTCCATTTCCTTCTCTCTGCTTATTTTAAAGATAAGGAAACTAAGTCAAACAGGGTTAAGTGACTTGCCCAGGGTCACACAGCTAATAAGTTTCTGAGGTTAGATTTGAACTCAGGATGATGAGTCTTCCTAACCCTAGGCCTGGCATTCTATCCAATGTGTCACCTACTTACCAAGGGAGGGAGACAACATATAAATAAGTAGGTGCTTAAATGATATATTAAAAGCAGGTGAAGGTAATCAGAAAGGGAGAAACCCAACTGTGAGAAGCAGAACAAGTAATAATGGTCCTAGAAAACAGAACATGCAATATAGCTCCCTCCTTCCTCTTGTTAGAGAGACAGTATACAACAGAGGTAGGATGCTGTATATGGTATCACTTGTAGTCACTGTATTTTTGTTTTTTAATTTTCTTCCTTTGGTACAAAGAGGGCTTAATTTCTTGGGAAAAAGGAGGTAAAATATATCCAGAAAATATTGTAATGCATAAACTAAAGACATCATTATAACTTCTTTTAAATAAATACATGAAATCTCAATTTTGCTGGCATATAATTGTGCATAATAATGCTTGATAATTTATTCCTTCTTTATTTGTTGAGACTGTATTCTTTTTTATATTTTACAAAACAGATTTTCCTCATTCTTTGGGAATGACATTGGATAATAGTGTTATCAATTTAAAATAAAAAAAACCCCACTATTTTCTTCATTAGTTTCAGGGTTTTTTCACCAGGTTTATCCTTCTCTTGTGCTTGTTTGGGAGGTTCTTAATTTGTTGGTCTTCTCCAAAAATTTTAATCGTATGATGATAGCTCAGTTTTGGTTTTTTTTTTTTTTTTAATGAAGCTTTCAGGGATAATGCTTTCCCTCTGAGGAATTCTCTAGCTGCATCCCATAAATTTTGGTAAGTTGTCATTTATATTCTTCCCTTTAACTTAATTATTTATTGTTCTTATGGTTTTTTCCCTTTGACTCATTCATTTTATATTTTCCTTAGTCTCTATTTGGGTTTGGATCTCTTGCTCATGTTTCTTTTACAGATTTTTAAATTATTATGTTATGGTCTATAAAGTATGTGTTTAATATTACTGCCTTTTTACATTTATTTGTGAATTCTTTATATGCTAGCATATGATTAATTTTTATAACAGTGCTGTGTAATGGCAAGATCTTTTTGAATTATCCTTAATATTCCAACTCATTAAACACCAGTGTTTTCTAATATATTTTTTCTCAACAATCCGTCCTGCTATTTTGTCCTTGTTCACCTGTTAGATTTATCTGGCTCTGAAAAAGGAAGATTCAAGTCTTTTCAATTATTGTGTCTTTTTGTAATTCAGTTGACTTTTCCTTTATGAATGAAGATGCTATTCCATTTGGTTCACAGATGCTCTATGGCGACAATGTCATTGTACCTTTCAGTGTAATGTAACTTTCTTGTTTCTCTTGAGTGAAAGCATGTTTGCAACTCCCTGATTTTTCGGAATTACTTGAAGTATAATACGTTTAGTTCTTGCATTTCATTCACCCTATTCATCTTTGTGTTCACTTTTTTTCTTGTATGCATCAAACCATTGAGTTTTCACTTGCTATCATAATGAATCTAATTGCGCTCGCTTCAGCAGCACATATACTAAAATTGGAATGATACAGAGAAGTTTAGTATGGCCCCTGTGCAAAAATGATGTGCAAATTCATAAAGTGTTCCATATTTTTTAAAAGCAATTGTTGAAAACTAAAAATAAATTAATTAATTAAAAAAAGAAAAAAAAAAAGAAATCTATCCCAAATAGGACCAGATTTGAGAAAATATGAAGAAGAAAAAAAATAATGAGTCTAATCCTTTCACATACTGGGTAATAATTGTTGAGCTTGCACATTCTTCATCAAATTCTGTTATTAATTTGAACTTTTTATTTCTCTTTAAAATTACCACTTAGTCCCTATGGTCTGTTTTCTTTATACAAATCTTATCCCTGTCTTTTACCATGGACTCTGCTTATTCTCAAATTCCTTGAATTTACTTTTGTTGTTTTTCTCTCTCCAGAATTTTTTTCTCCCTTATATTTCTTCTGCAAAGATAACAGTTTAATCCAGAATCCCCTTAGTCTTTCCTCTCTCTCTTTTTTATTCTACCATCTTCCTCCAGCATACAATTTCTATAGATATTGTTTTCTCTTTTTATATTTTATTTTTAAAATACTATATTACTTTTTTTTCAAATAATTTTTTTAACAAAATGTATCTGTCCTTCCACTATCTC
Organism: Petaurus breviceps papuanus; assembly: GCF_028583685.1. Lineage (NCBI taxonomy): Eukaryota > Metazoa > Chordata > Mammalia > Diprotodontia > Petauridae > Petaurus > Petaurus breviceps. The sequence goes on along the minus strand of NW_027187307.1, from coordinate 7,555,768 downwards.
CCTTTCTCCCATTAACAAATTCAAAAAAGAAAAGAAAAGAAAAACACAGCTCTCAACACAGTAATACAACAAAACAAATTTTGGAAAACGTATGTCTCTTTCTGAATTTTAAGTTCTTCACCTCTCTGTCAGGAGGTGAGTGGTGTTTCATATTCATTCTTCTGGATTCATGATTGATCAGTGCAAAGATAAACTATGAGGCCAAAAGAACAAAGATAAACATTAAAAAAAATTTTAAGTTGTTTTTCTCTATAATGTTATTGTTGTATAAATTATTTTCCTATTTCTTCTCACTTCACTCTGTATCAGTTTATAAAGATCTTCCCAATTTCCTCTGAAATGTCCATTTTATCATTTCTTGTGGCATATCGCTTAGTTTTGGTTTGGTGATATGATTTCTTTTTTCTTTGATCTCCTGGTAATATAGGCCTAGTAGTGATATAGTTATAAATTGTATGCAGAGTTTAGTAACTCTTTGAAGTATAATTCTAAATTGCTTTACAGATTGACTGGATGAATTCACAGCTTCACCAACAATGCATTAGTTGTGCCTATTTTCCTCTCAGCCCCTCCAAAGTTTGTTTTTCTCCACTTTTGTCATCTTTGCCCAATCTGAGGGGTATGAAGCAAAACCTCAAAGATGCTTTAATTATCATTCCTCTAATTATTCGTTATTTGGAACATTTTTCATATGGTTGATAGCTTAGCTTTCTTTCCTTGATAACTACTGTTTGCTAGTGTGGTACTACGTGCCTGGAATTCTCCCGTCATTTATTGGGAGCATTTGTTTCCCCAGTGCCAAGCCTGATGCTTGTTAAAAGATCAGTTTAACCAAAAAGGTAGAGGGGGATCATGAATGGGGGAGACCAATTACAGTATTCACCTTAGATCTAGAACAGAAATGGGGAAAGGGCAGTAGGCAGTTTCAGAGGAAACTGAGGAGATCTCTATGATTTGAACTACAGTGAAGTGAACAGAAATAGAACAATTTACACAATGACAACATTTCAGAGAAAAACAACTTTGAAAGATTTCCAAACACTGACTAATGCAATTATTGCATGAGTCTAGAGGACTGAGATGAATCATGACACCCACCTCCTGCCAAAATGGTGTGAGATTTAAAATGCAGAATGAGATCCATTTTTGGACATGGCCAAGGAGGGAATTTGTTTTGCTGGACAGTGTGTTGTGAGTATTCTTTTAATTGTTGGGGAGGAAAAAAGAGAGATAATTCTTGTAGAAATAAATATCAATTTAAAGTCCCTGTTCTCAAGAAGCCTGTGTTCCAACGTTCCAGTGAACTCACAAGCCTTCACCTGGTCGAGATGAAAAGATCTGGCTGGGACTTGGGCTTACAAGCAATCTCTTCCTCTATCCTTTCAGTGTAATAGATTTCATGACAATTTTTTTAAAAAAGAACTAAACTTTTACTTAAAAGGGGGGGGGGCTGTCTATGTATGAATGAAATCAATCAATAAACATTTCTCAAGGGCCTATGTGTCAAGCACTATGTTAAGTAAGTTAGAGGTAGAGAAACCTCATCATTCAACTGAAACTGCTCTCTACAAAGTTACCAACGATCTTCTAATGGCCAAACCTAATGACCTTTTCTCAGTCCTCATCCCTCTTGACTTTTCTGCAGCCTTAATACTATCAATCACCCTCTCCTCCTGGATACTCTTCCCTGTCCAAATTTTTGTGATACTTCTCTCTCCTGGTTCTTTTCCTACCAGTCTGACCTCTCCTTTTTATTCTCCTTTGTTCGATCTTCATCAAGGTTATGTCACTAACCAAGGCTTGGTCCTGGGCCCTCTTTTCTTCTCCCTCTGTATTGTCTCACTTGGTGATCTCATCAGCTCATCAATATATGCAATGATTATCAGTTCTATAGATACAGCCCCAAACTCTCTTCTGAGCTCCAATCCCATATCACCAATTATTTTTGGATATTTCATACTATACATCCTAAAACTAGCTCAAATCAAGATAGAACTTAGTATATTTCTCTTCAAACCTTCCCCATAATTTCCCTTTTACTGATGAGGTACCACCAACCTCCCAGTCTGTTAGAATTACAATCTTAGTATTATTCTCAACTCCTCAGTCTCAGTGACCCTACGTATCACATCTGTTATCAAACCTTTTCACTTCTGCTTTCATAAATAGTTATGAAGTGACTCCATCTATCCTCAAATCTGTCTCTCGCCAGCTTACATGATCCTACCTTACTCTTTCCCTCATCTCCATAAAGCCAAAAAGCCCATTATAGTCATAGTCTATATATTCTTCCAGGCTAGACAAGAAAGGCATGGTATTATTTCTTGAAGGAGGCACTTTTTGCCTGTATGCTTGAAGGAGGACATCCAAACCCTATTATTAGCTTAATTGATACACAAGAAATTAGAGAAAAGTAGGAGGGAATGGTGATGAGATAAAGAGTGATTATATTCATTAGGTGTTGGGGTCAGACAGAAGGCAGGTGACAGGAATAGAGCAGAGTGGTAAACCTGAAGAAATTTGAGAGGCTGGAGGGTGCAAAGCTATGATTTTGTCTTTTTATTTTTTATTCATTCTTTGTCCGGGATGTATAACTTTCTCATGTATTTCTATTTTCATCAGAATGAGCTTTCATAATGAGATTCCACATTTTCCATAATAAGCTAATCATAGCACTAATAAACCATAGGTACTAATCCATGTGCTTACCTCCAACACAAAAATACTTGGCAATTTGCAAAAGATCACTTGACAATTCCAGTAATGAAGACTGAACGCAAATACTAGGACCAAATAATTTTGAAGTTAGAAATATAGACAATAAATAAAAGTAGAAGTAGATAGAGAACTACTTATAAAAAACAGCCTACAACTTGAAGTGCCATAAATGATGTTTGTGATACTTAATTTTTTAGTTTTTACACATCCAACTTTCATGGCTTTATTCACCTTATGAAAATATATTCTGTAATTTTGGTATGCTGCTACTGAACAGTTGTGGTATGTTCAAGTCACATGATAGGAAGATAATACAAGAAACGTGTCCAGAAATATTGGAAACAAATGGATGGGTACAAAGTGATAGAATATGCAAACCACTAAAAAAGAGAGAAACCCCAAGTTTAAACCAACAAATAATGTATTGACCAAGTTCCACAGTGTATGCCAGAAGGAAGCCATTCACATTTAAAAAGCACCAAATGTTAGCATGAGACAATCATGACCAAAAAATTCAAAAGCTTAACAAGGAAAAGGAGATTGGCTTGCACCCTAAAATTACCTTCCTTGCAAAACTAAGCCTGATGATGAAAGATGGCTTTCAGTGAGGTTGCAAAATCTCATCTTTTCCTCTTCTGAAATCCAGTACTATACAGGGTCTTTTACATCCAAACTGACCAAGTGGCTGAAATTTAACAGGGTAACAAACACATGAATGCAAGTAAAGCATAAACGATGATTCAGTGTAACATGCTTTGAGGAGGTTATTAGTCTTTTGTAGGTTTTTAAGTCTCATGTAATAAAAGCAGCACTGAACACAAAAACAAGATCAAGGTCTAAATGGAGAGATAAAATACTAATAAGTGGGTCAAAACCACCAAAGAAATTATAGAAATGCGGAAGAAAAGGACTGTTGAATTAAGACCCCACACTTGTTACCAAACTGGCAAAGGTAGCAAAGAATGGAAGAATTCAAGGTGGTTTAGTGGCTGGGAAAATGGGCAAATTGATTCACTGCTGGAGGAGCTGTGGACAGCTCCATTTGTTTCAGAAAACAATTTAGAGCTATGCAAGAAAAGTTACAAAACTGTCCATACATTTTGACCCAGTGATCCTGGTATTGGACTTATATCCTAAGGATATTTTCTGACAATAAGAAAAGATCCACCTGAAGGAAAAGACTTATAGCAGCACTATTTGTAATCGCAAAGAGTCAGAAACAAGCTGCGTGCTCAGTGATTACAGAGTGCCCGAACAGATTGTGCTATATGAATGCTACAGACTATTCCAGTGCCTTAAGGAATGGCGAACATGAAGAATTCAAAGAAATATGGGAAGGCCTGTGTGAAGTGATGCTCAGTGAACCAAACCAAAATGAAATAACATTGTACACGATGACTCCATCTACGTCCATGAAGACAAATTCAAAGGGTTCCAAAACCTTGACTAAGCCCATTGGAAAGTGTTGGTGGTATCTTCTGAAGCATGTACCCTTCCTTTCAGAACACTTCTAAAAGTACAAAAGGACAAGTCCAAGCCATTATACTTAAAATGTTTAGAGAACTGTATGTGTGTGTGGGGGGGAGGCATTCATTTGTTATCATACTGGTGTTTTACATAATGTGCTGAAAAATATTTAATGAAAAGACATTGTTCCTGTCCCTGCCACATACATGCAGATACTCACACATCATCCGCACAGGGCAACAGTGCTGAGCAGGGCATCAGGCGCAGCATCTCACTTCCCCAGGCAGCACTTTGGGAGGTCCCTTTCCATTGGACATGGACAGAGCACAGCATGACTTGGGCCAGGCAATCAAAGACTTGGGGTGTGCTGGCCTGACCGTGTGCCACACTGGCATTATTGAGGCCTGTCTAATTCCTTTGATTCACTGAGGATCACACGCTGACCATGGTGGTTCACCCCACCCCCAAACTCAAGTGTTAATACCTGCATTGTAATGCACTGCTGAGAGGTATATATGAAGCAATCAGAGTATAAGGAGGCAAGCTGATTTAGTGCCATCAGTCACAGCAAATCCCTTCCATATCTCTCCTGTACCTACAATTGTTTCCATCATTTCCTAGAGGAGTGAACACACAATGTTGATAAGCTTCTCCAGACAGTCAAGCCTGCACAGGATTTTCCCACATCCCAGCTCACTTAACAGAATCAAATGGCTTGATTAGGCTCATGAAAACAACCTACATATCAAAATACTGTTCTCAGTGCCTCTGATACAGTGGCTGAAGGGAGAATAGCAGTCTGCTGTTCTGCAAGTCTCGCCAAAACTGCAGAGATTTGGGGGTGGGGTGCTTAGAGCTTGCCATCTCCTGCCTGCTTTAGCAGTCTGGGCCCCCAGGCCTCAAATTCCTTCCATCTGAGCCTCTGGGAATGGCTACTCCCCCCCCATCTCTATTAACCTTGTTTCTATTTTGTGCATATTTACTTGTCTTTTCCAGCAGGAATGGAAACTCCTTGAGGACAGGGACTCTTGTTTTTGTTTTTGTATCCCAGCACCTAGAAGACCCTTAATAAATGTTTGGTGATTGACTCATGAGCGTATTAGTCATCTGCTGAGTAAGAGAAGTGCTTAGACCTTCTGTACCACATTCTTGGGCCCCTTCCAGTCAATCTAGGTGAATGAAATCACCTTGAGTGGGCCCTTGGGTGGTTATCCAGCCTGGGGAATTACTGCTTCACACAGTTACCAACCCTCCCCGTCATGCTTGGAACAGACCTGACAGTATCAGGTATGTAGTTTGGCAGAACAAAAGATTTCAGCGAGTTCTGGGGAGTGGGCCAAATTCTTGTTCACCTGAGACTTTGAGATCATTGTGGAAAGAGGCAGAACCAAATCAAATTTAATCATTGTACTAAAGAGATGATTTGGATATCTCTCAGCGGTCCTAGGCTAGGCTAGTCAAATACATTCTAGAAAAGAGATGTGAAGACAAACTGGACCTTTAGCAAAATCCTTGAGCCACTCCCCCATGGCTCCACTCCCCCATGGCACCGCCCACCCCATCCCCTCTGAAATGAATGGTTCAGAGGGGAGCTCCCTCTGCCTCCATCCTTCTTCAACACTTAGGGAGTTAGTACAACCCAGCTGCTTGGGAGACAACTTGAACACACATCAAAAGGACAAATCCAAAGAAGGCTACTCCAGCAGGACATAGAGAGCAGATTTAGAACTTGGAACTCTTTTTTTACCCCCTCATAGGGAAAGTCAAGAGTAGGCCAAAACACTCCCAAGTTGGCTTAAGTGATGCATGGGCCCAAAGGCTTCTCCATTCTCCTCTATAGCACTCAGTAGACAAAGAGGCCCAAGTAGTCACTTGAAAGCTGATGCCCTGGGAGGAGGACACACGTAGAGGGGAGCTAAGCACAAGTCCTGCCAACTCTCCTTGGGGTTCTGAGCACTCTGCTTCCTTCCACTTTGGCCTGTGATCTTTCTCTGGAGGCAGATGACTATGCCTGCTGTTTCCCAGAGTGACAGACAGCCTGTGTGTCCACTGGGCTTACTCAGGGCACACATGCATTAACAAGCAAGCTCCATTTTACACCAGCATTTCTTTCATGGGAATGAGTAGAAACTGAGGAGCTAAAGGGGCAAAAATTTACTCAAAATCCAATTTTCTGAAGCATTCAAGCTGGATAAACAAACAACACCCATGACGAGTGACCGTTAAGTCTCAAAACCTCGGTTACCATCTCCTCCCTCTGATACCATCTCCTCCCACTTAGCCGAAATCTACAATGCTGCTTAGTGAGACCCAAACAGATTGGGAAAAATGGCCCAGTGTCATGGATCAAGAAAAGCATCCGACAGCTTTAAGGCTCTCCACTCCAGTGAGAAATGAGGTTAGATTTGTGAGGCTTCTGGTCGGCTCAAGCATGGATACTGCAGTAATTAGAAATGATTTTCTGGAGGTTTTTTCTGCAGTCTTACTAGTCAGTGCTAAGTCCCTTGAGAAGGAGGTGACAGGCTGAAGTCTGGCCAGCAGGCACTACAGACTAGCAATGACCAACAGGAAATGAGCTGGCAAAATACATTCGAGGAACCCAGAGGAAATGTTGGCCCCAAAGGCAGCCCCATCAACAAAGCTGAGAGAAAAAAGGGTGAGGTCCTAGTTTAACCATTTGGAGCAAGATTAGGATTTGAAATCAAGTTGTTAAAAGGCAATCACCACCCACATTTTTGGTAGTTGTTTTAATTCTGGTCCTCTGTCTTTCCAGAGCAGAAGTGGAACTTAAAAGGGACAAGAACTTCTGGGTCTTGGAAATGAGTTTTGAACAAGATGGAATCAGAGGGTCAGGCATCTGAGGATTTCCAAGCCAGAGAAATGGAAACAAAGGAGAATTATAACAACGCCTTCAAAGGTTGGACCACTTGGTTAGGAGTTTGGATGTCAAACAACTCTTGAAAATCATCTACACAAGGAGAGAGGGGCAGAGAGCTGTTCATCTAAATCCACACCCTCTTCTCAACTTTCCTGTGGGTGACCCCTCTCCACACTTCCCATAGTCATCAGTAGCCAGTGTCAGTCATTCTTCTACAATCTATTACCAAAGCTCCAAATGGCACCTCAAACTCACTATGCCTCAAGCAGAATTCATTTTTCTTTCCTTCCTCCCTTCCTTTCTTCTCTATTTCTTTGTCTTTCCTTCCTTCACTCCTTCCTTCTTTCCTCCCTTTTGTCTCCATTTCTTTCTCCTTCCTTCTTACCTCCCTTTTTTCTCAATTTCTTTTTCCTTCCTTCCTTTTTCTTTCCCTCCTTCCTCCTTCCTTCCTCTTTCCCTCCTTTCAGCTAAACTCATGGAATTCAACTCCTTTTTTTCTTCCTCTGAAATGTACACTCAATTAAAATAATTTCCCTGTGGAACCAAATGATTTCCCTAAAATTTCAAGGTTCTGTGATTTTGTAAGTGGAGATAATCCCTCCACTCATCAAATAAGTAAGTTAGCAAACATTTACTAGATACCTACTATGTGTCAGGCGTTGTGCTTTATTAGATACCTACTATGTGTCAGGCACTGTGCTTTATTAGATACCTACTGTGTGTCAGGCACTGTGCATGGCACTGGGGATAAAGAGACTGAAATCCTAATCTTGCTCCAAATGGTAAACATTCCCTGCCCTCAAAGGCCCTTACGTTCTATAAGGGAGACAACATGTACATATCTGAGTATTCATAGTAAACATTAAGTAATTTCAGTGGGGGGGAGGGATGACAGTATAGAGGCAATGCAGATCCCAACTGCTCTGTAACTTAGAACAGTAGATGCTTTTCCAAGGGCATTATGGCTCCAAAAGTTTCTTACTAAGTGACCAACCCAGTGGTAAGTCTCTCCTCCAACCACAAACTCAAGCTTTTAGGGCCTACCAGAACTGGTTCTCTGTTAGCATAGCCTTTGAGAAGCTAGGGCCACACACAGTCTACAATGAGAGCGCAGAGCAGGACATTTGACACTTGTCAAGTAATTGTGATTTTGTTTTTGTCTGAAACTGTGATTTCCTCAATGTGGGGAACTCCCAGTATGGAAACTCTCCACCAAGGCAGATGGGCATCTCATCTATAAGGCATGACTTGAGTTTCTTGGGGGCAATGACTCACTCAGAGTCACTCAGAAGACATTGTCATATCAGGAAAAAAAAGTAAGATAGTATTTAGTCACTGCTGAAGGGAATAAACTTCCTTCCTGTATTAAGAGGAACCATACAGGGCAGCCTGTCCTCTCAAGGCTTAGGCAATGGAAGCCAGGAAGGAGGCAGAGCGACCTGTCCTTTTGGATCAAGGAACATTAGCTAGAACAGTCAAATCAGGACACTTCCTTACTCATACCAGTGTGTTTGTCTCTGGCGCCCTGCAGGGACTCACACTTTCCCTGGAGGGGGGGAGGAAAGCCTTAGATATTGGTAGAGCAAATGCCCAGGCTGGAGACTTTTGGTGGAGTGGCAGCTGGTGCTTTTGGTAAGCCTCTCCAAAAGTTTCCTCACCCCCAGGGCTGCAGATTGGCTGCTATGAGACTGGGTTTGACTGTTATGCAAGTCTCATAGATTCTGTATATAAAACATTACTGAATATGAAAACATGAAGATTTAGCATGTTCAAATAATATTTTTCCTAACTCAATAGGATTAAAAATCTACTACGTCAAAAACATAGGTTATTGAGTTATGGGAGAGTATCCATATTAATGAATGAATGTTGGTTAATATTCTGGTGCAACCTAATGCATTTGTTTCAGACTGGGGGGCATTTGGAATTATCCAGCCCCTTTGAGGTGATGAGGTTGCTGGCTTATTTCCCTAGAGACAATTGAAATGTCTTAGTTCATGTGCCCTCCAGAATCCTTATATTGGGCCAACCTTATTTCTAGATAAAACATACACCACCTCCTAGTAAGGCTTAATGGACAATGAAAGGGTTATCAGACCACAGATATTTTCCCAACAACACCCAGGATCCACCCATTTCTCTAGGTTCAGAAGATGCCCACGTGATGCCACATCACGGGGATAGGGAATTGTCAGTTAGTAAATGTTTATTAAGCACCTACTGTATGCCAAGCATTGTGCCAAGTTCTGGGGATACAAAAAGGAACTCACAATCTAATGTTGATCTAATTATTTCTAATAATTATGTGTGTGACTTTTTGCTTTTGTTTCCTAGTGTAACTCTATGATTATGGGGTTCTGGTTGTTGAATCCTTTGGGAGGAGGGGGGTCCTTGAAAATGTGGCAGGGAAGTAGCTAGGTACTTGGGATGTGCTCATTCAGTCAGCTCAGGCCCTGTCTGTTAACTTGGCTTGAAGCCTAAAGACCCCAGTTTGGATCCTAGAGATGACACTTCCTAGTGACCTCAGACCAGTCATATGACCTTGCTGAGTATGGGTCTTTTCATCAGTCCAACAGAGATAACCTCAGTGTTGAGGTAGGGAAGGCATTTTGGATACTAGAAAGCAATATATAAATGTAAGCCAGCGTTCTTTCCCAATTTTGCCCAAGCTCAGATCTGTCCAATGACTATACCAGTTAAGACAAACAGCGAGAATCTTTGGCAGGGTCTGTGACTTGTTCACAGGTTCCTCCAAGTGAACATTTTATCTTGGTACATGGGAATTATGACCTTGAGCAAGTTAATGAATGTCTCTTTTTCTCTTAGTGTTCTCAAAATCTGTCAAGTGGAAATAGAAGCTCCCATCCTATCAACCTCACATGGTTATGAAGAGAATCGAGTGTGCTAACATACGAGAAAGCCTGACCAGTGTATAAATTGCTATATAAGATACTGTGCTATACAGTCATTTGACCTACTGGTCTCCATTTTAAGTGTCTGGATGACAACACATTTCTTATATACTTTATTTCCTGAACAATCTCATTCCATAACGTGTCTATCATACAGAAATAAGAACTTTCCCACTGACACTGGGAGATTGGATTGGGAACCAGGGTAGTCAAAAAGCAAAATCAACCTCTACCCTTGATATATGAGCCCAGGGCCAGGCAGAGAAAGCTACGTATGTGCGATTCTGCCTGTATCTAAGCCTAGCAAGGCAAGCGAGGTCCCAGGTAGTGGAATCTCCCTCTGCTGTCCCTTTAAGGATGGATGCCACACGCTTGTCTCCCCTGCCTGGAATGCTGTCCAGTTCTGCCAAGTTCACCCTGAGTCTACCCTCTTCCATGAAGCTCTCTCTTGGGTACCAAAATCTGCATGGTGGATCATGGCACTTCCCTGAACCCAGAATCAGGCTCTGCTTATTTCTATGAATCTGCATGATGAGCTCACTGATGTGAGAACTCTCTTTACCAACAAAGATTGAAATCCATCCCCACCTTCTTGCCCTGTATAATTCTTATATATGTCCTCTGACAGCCTCTTCTGGGTCTTTTAATATTTGTCAGATGACAGGAGCATAGATTTAGAGCTGGGAGAGACTTTAGAAGTCATTGAGTTGAAACTGCTGACTTTTACAGATGAGGAAACTGAGGTAAAAAGTTTTTCCAAGTTCCCATTAGTGATTAAGTGACAGATTAAGCATTTTTTCCAGGCTCACACAGCCAGCATTCTGAGGGATTTGGAGCCAGATCTTTTTGACTCCAAGGGCATCCTCCAGTTTTCTCCATTTCAGAGTGCCAACACAGCACTCGGTGACACCTCTGTTACCCAATGGTTCTCATTCCATCGCCAGACCATCCCTCTTTCTGATCATATATTGCTTAAATGATGCCCCTTAAAAGCAGACAGCTTTAGTATTGGGAAGGACTATCATCCAGCCCACACCAACTTTAAGCATGAATTCTGCCTACAACACCTACAAGCGGCCACAAGGATGCTCTGCTTTCAGGCCTCTAGTGACCGGCAACACCTCCATTTGGACTTTTGTGATGTCTACATACTGGTGCTACTTCTGGCCTCTGGGACGAAGGAAACTGAGGCTAACCCCTTTGACGCACTTCGACCCTCAGAATATTTTGAAGATAACATTCATTCCATTCAGCATTCAATATTCAGCAAGCATTTGTTATACAGCTACTGTGTGAAGAGTCTTGTGAAAAGTGCGATGGGAAAGATGAACCTAGAGATTCATATTTTCCCACATTTTTTCTGGTCCAATCTAAATACCCCCAGCCCCCTCACCTAATCCTTGAATGGTCCAGTTTGAAGACCCTTCACTCCGTAGGCCCATACTCTTCTGGAAAAAAATTTAGCTTGTGAATGTGTCTTCTTCCTTATACTTGTACATGTCCCTTTTCTCTCTATAGACTCTAAGCTTGTAAGTGCCCCCCCCACACACACACACACAGTGATGATGTTGGAGATTCTCAATAAATACTTGTACAACTTAAGCCCCTTAGCTGGCAGCAAGGCTTTCAGAAACAGTCACCTGGTGAGAACACAAGAGCCAACTGCATAAGGACTTTCTGGTAAAGGCACCTAGTTTCTATCTCTAAGCTTAGAGGGTGGTCTGGTCACCTCTGAGGGGCCATATGGTTCCAGATCTGCAAGGCAAGGAGCTGGCCTATGCAAACACAGTGATGTGGAGATAGAGGACAGCATTTCGGTTCTGTTCATGGTGCTGGGGGATATGCTCTGAGGGTATCTCTGTGAAAGAGGAACTTACTTCGGCTTGGTAGATTGACCAAGGAGGGAGTGAGAAGAGGGAGGGCACCAGGGAATATTATGGCTATAAGGGATCTTCCTCCTTCATTTACAGAGGAGGGAGCTGGTTAGGTTTGTTGCTCAGGACCTTGGGACCAGTTAGTGGCAGACCCAGCCCCTGACACTACAGCCCTCTCTACTCATGGAAATTCCCCCAAGTGTCATCTGATCAGCTGGAGCCCCACATTTCGTAAATTTGACATGGAGGTTTGCTTTGGCAAGGGGAGGGGAGGAGCAAATGTCGATGCCGCTAGCATCTGGAGGGGAGCATGGACACGGAGGGGATCCCAGAATGACAGGAATCACCAAAGTCTACCCTTCTACACCTCCTCTTTTCTGCCCCAAATTATTTCTCTGTTCCCATTGGAGTGCCACTTAACTATACATGAATCTCACTGATTCTGCTCTGTTTTGATATGAGAAGATTATAGATTTGGTCAAGGCAGAAGGATTCAATGAACAAAATGAAATGAAAGGAGTCAAATCCCTTGGGACTATGATTCCCTTTTTCTTCCAGGGATCTCTAAGGTCCCTTGGCCATCCTCTACATGTCCTGGTCCTGGGTAGGGTTTGACCGACAGGAACATGGACCAGGACATGGGAACACTGCAGGACCCAAATAGTTCCTAGGCACTATCTGTGGAAGAAGGTTCTTTCAAAGATGAAGAAAACAAAAGCTCCTTTGCTATGATTTCATCCCCCTATACTGAATAGAGAATGGGAACCTGTAAGAACAAATGGCCGGCCATGTACCTTGGAGAGCCAGGAACCTCCATGTTCCTTTTTGAACTTTTTTGAAGTTTATTTTCTTTGATTTCAGCAAAGAAAAGGTAGAATGGGATACAAAACAAATTTTAAACTGAAAATTTACTTTCAATCTTATGAAAATGAACAATTAGCTGCTATTTGTCTCCTTCAGATTTGTGGCTTCTTAGTCATTACAGCGCCAGAGTTCATTCATTAGCCATCATTCAGCATGATGCAAGGGTAGGCCCAAAGAACAAGCATCATCAGTGACAATCACACACTTGCCCTTCCCAGCTCTCAGAATAACTAGCGGACTGATTCATCTCCCCCAGCTTTCATCTTTCTCCAGGCTCTCACTGGACCTTCCACCCTCTCATCTGCTCCCTAGCTTCCTGTCCACTCTGGACCCTGCTGAAGTTAGGAGCTGAGATCCTTTTTTTCTAACAGCTTCTCATTCTCTAAGCCACCAACATATCAACATATTGTGCCTGGCCCACATTAGGAGCTTAATAAATGCTTATGATTGGTGGCAGGCATTGTTCACTGTGTATCTACTAGGTTTGCTCAAGTTTGCTACTTAATCTCAGCTTAATCAAAACCAAAACACTATATTTCATTGACTTCCTTTGTCATCTCATCCATTTTATTCTATGCATTTCAAAATATTCTTCAGAGAAGGGCTATGTAGGCTTTACCAGCCTGACAAAGGGGTCTATGCCGGGGTATGCCGGTAAACCTTTAACAATTGGCACTCCAAAAATATATGTACACACAATTGGAGCATTAAGTTTAACCTTCATTATTAACATTTTCCCCATCACTTTCTTAAATCTAGACAACTGACAAAGCAATAAATCAAGCCCTGATTTGTAGCGTTTGCCAATTTTCAAGGTGGAAATGCTCACACGGAACGTTTTACCATCGGCTCTCAGGAACAGCACGAGTTGGCTGCAGTACAGCCCCGCAGCCAGGACACACAGGAAGTTAGGAAGCCTTGCCCCAAACCAATCAGGTATTTGGATGCTGCTTCAGCTCTTTTTGGTGCTCTGGGACTAACTCTATTTGCAAACAAACATACAGCTCTTCAAAGAAGCAATCAGTGCAGTTTGGGGGAGAGTGTGTGCTCATGCCAAGCCTGCTTGTAGCTACTGATCCCTTGCTTTTAAACTTGGAGCTAGCGTATGATGAATGTTCTGCAGAATGGGAACCCACAATGGCTTTGTCAGAGTGTCCTACACATTCAGCATTTCTCAAAGGCAGCTAGGCGGTGCCATAGTGAATCGAGAGGGCTAGGCCTGGAGTCAGGAAGATCTGAATTCATAGAGAGATGATAACTTAGATAACTACTAGCTGTGTGACCACTGTTGGTGTCAATTTCCTCTTCTGTAAAATGGGTATAACAACAGCACCTACCTCACAGGGCTGTTGCGAGGACCACAAAAGTGCCTGGCACATAGCAGGCAGTATATAAATGCTTATTTCCTTCCCTTCCCTAGTAGTGAATTGTGACTTTTACAAATCTGTAAACACATTGTATGCAGACTCAGTATTCATTTATCGATCACATATTGCAAAGAATATAAAATATTATCCATAACACATTAATGGTCACAATGTATATCAATAGAAAATAGGATCATTAGATACCATGTCTCGTTTTGTTTCTCCAAACATTTAATAAGCACCTGCTATGTCCTTAGCCCTACTACGTACACCTGTACTGGAGGCCAAAGATACCAAGCCAAAGCAAAGCAAACCCCAAAACAAGAAATCGTCCCTGAACTCAAGGAGTTCCATTCTAGTGATGAATTACTGACAAAGGGAACTGGTTTGCCTCTCCTAAAGATAAACAACCAAGAGACATTTCTGAAGCACCTACTATGTGTCTGATAATATGCTAGGCACTGGGGATACAAGGACAAAAAATGAACCAATTCCTATTCCCAAGGGACGTGTTCTAATGGGGAAGGCAAGTACATTTACAAAAATATACAGCAGAAATATAAAGTGAAGACATAGAAACACATACCAAGCAGGGAGGGAAGGAATCCAATCCAATCCAATCAAATGTTTAGAAGGATCAAAGAAAGGCCTCATGCTTGAGCCTTTTCTTCAGGGAGGGGATGGAGAGAGCTTGGAATCCCAGCTTTGCAGCCCTGGCTACACCATCAACTTCCTGCCCCTGCCTTCTTCCCTTCTCCTCCCGATTTCCCAACCAAAATCAGGACCCATTAGGTGATCATGAACAATTCCTCACCACAGTATCTCGGATTGGGGAGAACAGCAAGTTGGGGTCTAAAAGGCCACAACTTCTGCTTTTATGGAAACAATAGAAAAAGCCAGAGTTCCCTTTTCTTTAAGGGGTTATTTATGTAGTAAACACACCTTTCCCACTTGAGGCACATTAGAGAATAATTAAACTCACTGGGTCATCTCCATTATAAAGCCACCTTGATTTAGCACTGAAGAGGGAAGTAATTAGTTGTATTAGAAACCAGAGCTCCAGACAAAAGGAGGCAGAATCCAGTCCAAGGAAGCCTTTTAAGCAAATCCTATGACATAAAAGGGACACTCTCAAAAGAGAGGTTGTAATCTGGCCAGAGACTTCAGACCTTGGAGCCTTCCCACCTCTCTTGCTAGCTGTAAGGGAGGGGGAGAAGGGGAATGCTGGAACTAGCTCCAACTGATTGTTAAATTTTCAGTGTGAGCATTTACACTTGGGGAATCAGCAAAGACTACAAGTCAGGGCTTGATTTATTGTTTTGTTGATTGATTAGACTTAAAGTGATGGAGAAAATGTTAATAACAAAGATAAAACTTAAATTTTATCTTTTAAAAAAACCACTTTTTTTCCCTTGGAAAGCTGGTTGTTAAACATTTACCTCCCCC
This sequence comes from Petaurus breviceps papuanus, assembly GCF_028583685.1. Lineage (NCBI taxonomy): Eukaryota > Metazoa > Chordata > Mammalia > Diprotodontia > Petauridae > Petaurus > Petaurus breviceps. The sequence continues at coordinate 7,540,242 of NW_027187307.1, read as the reverse complement.
CCACCCCTAGTCCCCAGTGGGGAAGGTACTTCGAATTGATCACCTGTGGCAGAGCTTAAAAGGCATCCCAATCTATTAACGGATTGCCTGGTTTTCTAAGTATGTATTTCCACGCACATGAAGCAGTAATCTAGGAACAACCACGTGTTTCTAGCATGTCAGCTACTAAGTCCTGTGGATCCCACCCTGGAAATCCATCAGTTCACTCCTTTTCATCTCTACCATCTCCATTCAAGTGTCTGCTTGGGCTTTTCACTGTTCTCCCCAATCTCACCCATCCACTCTGTGAGAGATGCTGGCAGTGAGGTTTCCACAGATTCTATAGAAACAATGGGTGTTTACATGCCGGAAAGCACAAATCTGTAAAGAGGGGCCTGAGCTAGGCTGGTTTGGACCAGTTGGGGGATGGTCAGTGACTTTTCATTAACATGCATGCTTCATGGGCAGGTTGGGAGAGTTGTAACTCAGAAGAGCTGGAGCCCAGCCCAGCTCAGAAGGCAGGAATGGCTCGAAAGTCAAATAAAACAGCATAAAAAGGGCTTGCCTTTGTCAGATTCTTTGTAGTCTCTTTCAGGAGGCTACCCATTTATTCATTACAGAATAAATGTAAAATAAAGATCATGAAACTTCCTGGATCCTCAACAAGTGTGGTTTATTCCCTGGACAGAGCACACATATTTTCATTTAGAACAACTCCCTATTTTCTCCACCCCAGCCTAACCATTCCATGTTTCATACCATTGCCAGACTATTTTCCCTGTGCTGTAGATCTTTCTAGATCTGTATATAGCTTGCTCTGTATATGTTTATTTGCATGTTGTCTCTCCCATTAGGTCCCATTAGACTTTCTTTTGCCTTTTTTTGTAGCCCCAGCATTTAGCACAGTGCTTGGCACATGATAGGCACTTAGACGTTTACTGAGTTATTAAGAACTGAAAGGAAGCTAGGAGAGGCAGGTGAGGAGAGAGAGTGTTCTAGGTGGACCACTGAAAGGCACAGGGTCAGGGCATGGAATGTCTTGTGTGTAGAATGGCAAGGAGGCTAGTGGAGCTGCTGTGTAGAGGGAAGTAAGACAGAATTAGACTGGGGAAGTAGGAAGGAACCAGGCTGAAAGTACCTTATATTTGATCCTAGAGGCAACAGGAGGCCACTGAGGTCAGATCATGCACTTCTGGAAGCTGCCTTAGGAAAATGCCCGTCTGAGTGGATCCTGGATTGGAGTGGGGGCAGGTAGGGGCGGGGCAGGGAGATCAATGAGAAGGCTGTGGAAATGGTCCAGGTGAGAGCTGCTGCACTAGGCTGCTGGCTCTGTGAGATGGTGCAAAGGTAGAAAAGATAAGATTTGACAACAGAATGTGCATGTCAAGTACTAAAGTATGGTGCTGACCAGGATGCTCCCCATGATTTAGGAGCCGATACAAACTCCTCCATGATGGAATCCCCTTCACAAACTGGCTCTAGTCTCCTTCTCACTTGATCATACATTATATCCTGCTCTTCCTCATCCGCTCCTGGCTCTGCACTTTGTACAGGTGTAATGGGAATGTAAATTTTTAAGATCTTCCCTGCCCCTAGGCTAAAGTGCACCTGGAGCCTGGGGTGGGAGGCTTGTTTTTCAGTAGGTACTTCTTGATTGGCCAGTGAGTCAATAAGGTTGTTACATTCTCTGAGCCAGGAGAAGGCTATATAAGCCCTGATGTGTAGCTTTGTTTTGGGGCTCACTTTGAGAAGTGTTCTGTGATTTGATCAGATGAAGCTCTGGGAAGCTGTTGTCCAGGGCCCCCAGCTTTGAAACCCAGATGTTGATTTGGTATGGATGTAATGGTTGGACAGTTTGGAAAACTGTCTACTTGATCTGTTTCTCTGTCTTGATAATTCTGTCTGTACATTCTGAAGTTCAGGGTGCTGACCTTTATCCCTTGAACTAGGTAAACAATACATATTTGACTGATTAAAGTAAGCTTGTTAACCCATTTTGAGTTGCTTTCCTTTATCAAAGCAGATCCAAGAACCTGTGTTGGCAGACACCCTGGGGATGCTGGGGTGCTTGCTGCTACAACAGGTTGGCCCCGGTGCCTAGAAGGCACCCCCTTCCTCATCTCTGCCTTGTGGAGCCCCTTATTTCCCTCCAGTCTACTTAAATCTGTAGCTTCTCCATTCTCCTCTGGAAGAGGCCAGAATGAAGGACAAACAGGAAGCAAACAAACATTATCCAATATCTCTCCCATTCTGCCTCATCTTTTACAAATCATTGAAAGTGACTTGGTGCTCACACATGGTATCTCCACCCACACGGTGTAAGCTCTTTGAGGGCAGAGCAAGTTTCATTTTTGTCTTTGTATGCCCAGCACCTGGGCTAGTGAATGCTTCCTGATGGACTGATTTCTCGGTCTGCCAGTTACAGAAGCCAGAATGGACAGCTCTCTGTCCTTCCTTATTGCTCAGACAAAGAGAAAGGTGACACTCTTCAGGCCAGAGAACTTCACTAGCCTTCTCCCTGGAACCCATGAAAGAATGGACAAATAGGGATGGCCTATAGAAACAAAGACACTGAGGCTAAGGTGAGCCTGGAGACGACAGTGGAGTAACCTGGGACTGGGAGCAAACACCCTCCACAAACACTCCTTTACCCGGGGCCTGCCACCTAGCTCACTCCCACTGCACACACTGAACATTAGCACGTGTCACAAAGATGGGACTACTCTTCATTTCATTGGCCTCAGTGGGTCAGTTTGTTTAGAACTTGAAAAGACTAGGTCTCTCACCTCTGGGAATGCCCCAGCACCCAGCCTGCCTTCTCTGGTCACCACACGGTGCTAGTGTTTCTTATCCAAGCATTTTATTAAATCCTTCTGTTTGCCCTGCTTCTGTGGTCCTGGGGAAAAAGAGTTCTGTGACCCCCTGAACTCCCACCAATGCAGAACCTCTGCTTTCCTCTGTGGAGGATAATTGTGTTTCAAAAGGCCAGGCACTGAAGCAATCTTGGCTGCCAGGAGAGAAGCAGCAAGAGCAGCCATCAAGCACAGGATGGCGAGGGAGCGAAAGCTGAGTTTTTTTATGACTTGGTCCACCTGCTAGCAGCCCGCCCACTCGCTCACCTGCTCATTGGCGTCTGGGCTGTGTGCTTTCTTTATGAGATTCTCACTAGGTGCATTTGGCAATCTAAGTACAAAAGCTATTCCTTCATTGTCTCCCGTGGACCCTCCGCTTCCCTTCAAATTATTCAGGCCCTTGCTGCTTCCTTCTTTCTCTCCACCTGGTGCCCTCTCAGGCCATTTCTTGGTAAAGGAAATCACTTTTATCTGCTAAGTTGGGGATGACATCATCGTTTTTCCCAGCACACCTGGGCTTGCACAGAGAAAACATGTATGTAGGCTGCAGCACTGGCATGGTTATCCAGTGGTTCCTCCCTCTTTTGCACACTCATTCACTCACTCATGGTTCTCTGGTGCTATACAGCTGCCCTCCACAAACACTCCTTTACCCGGGGCCTGCCACCTAGCTCACTCCCACTGCACACACATGAAGAACTGCCCTGAGGACTTCCTAGGCTAGAATGTCTGCTTCTGGGGCGGCCTGTGTGCTCCTTTCCTTGTGTCTCTCTCTCCTAGGCTTTGTAGAGTGGCCATGACCACCCTGGGGCCAAGACCTTTCTAGCAGCTAAGAGGCTGGGGTGTATGATGAAGAGCAGGGCCATCTCTTTCCTGAGTCTGCCGTTTTGGAGCTGGTAGCTTACTACAGAGGCTGCCAATGATGGCAGCAGGCCTGTTCACTAGGCTTTGCTTGTGTTTCCCAGAAGCCATCATTGTCCCTTTGCCCCAGGCCTCTCCTGGCTGCAAAAACATATGCTTAGCAGGTGTATTTCTGACTTACTGCCAAGCTCCCCAGGTTTTCTATCATCGGCCAGATCTTTTTTCATCCTCGGAAATACAATATTTAAACCCAAAGTACGGGACAAACACTCAAACTTAGGGCACAGAAAATGAAGATGTATTTAACTGAAGTTCTTAATTTTAATTTGAGCTTGGTGTGATTATAGACCCAAATGCTATTTTCAAGTTCAGGTAGCGATCCAAAATGCTGCAGAATTTAGGTCAGTTCATGTTGCCTTGTGCAACCATTTGGCCCTTTTTGGACATGTTTTTACTACAGTTCAGTATTCAATATCTCATCCCCAAAGGTTACATTTTATGAACAGGTTTAGAATTTGTAAAGTGTCTTTAAAAAAGAAACCAAACTAATTTGGCCCAAAGTAGCCCTCCTTAAACCTGGGCATTCAGCCTGCAGAATTTCAGTAAATAACAGGGATGGGACCTGTGTTACCAACAGAGATCAAAAACTGTGTCACTTCATAGACATAGGTTACGGTCTCTAGTCTTGTGCTAAGGCTCTGAACAAGGGTAGACTGGCCTCTAATGACAGCAGTATGTTGTCCAGGGGCTGGTCTGCAAAGTCTTTCTGACCTCAAAGGACCTCTCTGAGCTTATGTTCTCCTGGCACAGCCTTTGGGAAGCCAGGCTTATCTCCACATTCTAAGAAGGCATTAGAGTAGGATGAAAGGGTATTAAGAGAAATGAAAATGATATTAATACCTAAACATTATATAAAGTGACACTTTAAAAAGTCAAGGAGTTAAATTCCCCCAGGACCCAAAATCTCCTCTGTCTCTGTGATAGATAGCTATAAAGCCTTAATCAACTCTTCAGAACCTAGGGATGAGGAGCTGTCATTGTAGTGTCTTTTACAAGGAGGGTGGTGCTGGGGAGACCTCTGGGGGCTCTTTCTGGGTCAGGGGGAGGTCACTGGGAAGGCCTGTCTGCTTTGGGTTCAGAAGACCACTTCAATTCTACTTCCCCACTCTCTGGCCTTAGATACTAACAGCATCAGGGACGCTGGTAACCCCTAATGCCAATCTGAGATGCCTGCATTGTACGTGGTCAGAGTGTGCCTACTTTCTTGTGGCTCCTAAAGGAAACCACACCAACACCAAACACAACTTTCCAAAGCTGTCCCACTCTCTGGGATGATGTGGGTTGTCGACCAGGGACAATGAGATGAACCAAGGAGGCCAGAGCAGGCTAATAATAATGGCTAACACTTATATGGTGCTCTAAGGTTTGCTGTATTCTTCATATAGGCTGTTTGACCATCATAATAAACCTGTGAGGTAGATGCTGTTATCACCCCAATTTTCTGAATGAGGAAACTGAGGCAGACAGAGGTTTAGTGACTTGGCCATGATCACAGAGCTGGTAAGTATCTGAAATAGGATTTCAACTCAGAAGCAACACTCTAGCCACTGCATCACTTAGTATTCAGGTACTAGAAGTACGGTCCTCCACACTCTTAAGATGTCTGGACACCTGTCGAGTGTATCTTTTATTTTTTTTTAAGCAATCTGGGTTAAGTAACTTGCTCAAGGTTACACGGCCAGTTATTTTTTCTGGGTGTGGTGCTGAGTATCTGAGCCCGGATTTGATCTCCAGGTCATCCCAACACTGGAGCTGGTGCTCTTACTCACTGAGCCACCTGGCCGCCCCTCTAGTGGATTCTTATAGCAAAGTAGAATCAAGAGCCCGAGGTTGCTACAGGCCTGTAGTTACGAGCAGGTTTCCATCGCTCTCTATTTGGCTTTCCTTTCACCAATACCATTCTTCATTTGTATGCACACAGAAAAAGAACACGGGCCTATCCTGTTGGCTTTAGTGAAGAAGTAATCCCTCAGTGTCCAAAAAGAAGTTGCTGCTGAGTATGAGAAGTAGCCCCTTAAATCCCCATGCTTGGGTGAAAATCATTTGAGCCAGGCAGCCTCATTTTTCAAAATGGCTTTGCCTACAGATAGGGAGCCCCAGCCCACATCCACCATGTATTTCAGCAGTGGAGAGGGTGAGGGGAGGCCCTACTTAATAGGGAAAGCTGCTGCCCAGGCCACCTCCTTGGACCCTCCTTAAATAGAGCCCAAGCATTGAGGGTGAGTGGCTGCAGGTCGAGATGCACATCTTTGCTCTAGTGAGGAAGAGAAATCCCAGGGCTTTGCATCAAGTTACCACTTTGGCTTTTCAGAGAGGATTTTGTGCAGTAGCTGTCTAGCAGAGTTAAAATTTTCTGCAGCAGCTAGTAATTGGGTGTGTGCACCCGCATAAATAGGCACTGGGATTCAATAGGGGAATTAGATATGTGATTAAGAGAAAGAGCTGGAAATCAATTGGAAATTGTCATAGCTTAACTTAGAAACAGGTAGGGGTTGAAGGTTGTTTTAAAGAGATGTTTGTTTTGTTTTCGTCTTTCTCTACTTAATTAATTGTGATCATGATGATGAATATGGCATATTCTTTCTTTTATATATATATATATATATATATATATATATATATATTTTAAAGCAATCGGGGTTAAGTAACTTGCTCAAGGTTACACAGCCAGTTATTATTTCTGGGTGTGGTGCTGAGTGTCTGAGCCCGGATTTGATCCAGGTCATCCCGACACTGGAGCCGGTGCTCTTACTCGCTGTGCTACCTGGCCGCCCCGGCATATTCTCTCAAAAGCCTGTTTCGGATTCCTATTGGCTTGATATGCTGATTAAGAATATGCAATACTGAACTCTATTTGATTATTCTTATAACTTCAAAATCAAATCCATCCTGGACATCTCAGACCAATCCACTTCCCATAACAGATCTGGAATGCCATCCCCAGGAATCACAAAAGGAGTGTGCTGGAATAGAGGGGGACGAGGGACGTTAGAATCTGAACCCTTCTTGGGAGTTTGTCTCTGAATGTTAAACAATACTGGAAAGGGGTGGTGGGGATGGAAAGAGTCCGCTACAGTGATATAAGATGAAAACTAGTCTGGAGCCTTGGCTCTGCCTTCATGTGCTTATCTGACTTCCAACAATGTGCTTCCCCTTGCTGGCTTCAGTTTCCTTATTTGTAAAAGGAGGATTAGACTAGGTGATCCCTTTCAGTTCTAACATTCTGGGATTGTATTAATAAAGAAAGTTGTCAGTGGAGGAGATCTGTTCTCTTAGAGGTGGGTGACAAGGGAAGTTCCTATCCTTCCTACCTCCATGGTAACAGGGAAGTAGTCCCAACTGAGGGCTGTGGGCCACCTGATGAATTGCTGCTAGGGCAGAGAGGAGAAATAGCTGCTATTTCAGGGATTTACTTAAGAACTTCAGGAAATATTGTCAGGGATTGATACTTCAGAGCTAACATTTGTTTTGACTCTTGAAGAGTTAGGAAAAAAACTAGCACCGATTGAGGAGCGAATTTGAAACGCAGCAGAGAAGAGCACAGCCCCCAGCTGTGCATCGCGTCAAGGCGCAGCTGTGACCTTGGTCCTAGCGGCCTCCTGTTCCAGTATGGTTCAGGCTCATTCAGTGTGACCCCAGCTTTTGGGGGAAGAGATTGCCCAAGAGGTCAGTGAGTGACCTGGGCCATGGGGCTCTTGATTTGGGGGATTTGCCCCCCAGCTTGGAATTCAGCATCCTTCCTGTCACCCAGGTTCACAAGCTCAGAGTCAGTCCTGATCAAGTAGTTACCACAGCTTCTTGGTGACACCTCCATAGCTCTGTCTGCCCCCTCCTCTCCAATCACATGGATGCCAGCCTAGTCGAGGCCCTTTGTACCCAACCCTAGATTATTCCAATAGCCTCCTAACTGGTCTCTCCACACAGCTGCTCAGTAAATGCCAGTGGCTCCCTATGATCTCTAGGGTCAAATGCCAACTTCACATTCAGGCTCTACCCGACCTGTCCAGCCTTATTATATATGGCTATCTACACATTTTAGTCTTCTAGCCAAACTCCTTTTCTTTTTTTTTTCTCATATGATATGTACCTAGAATGTCCTCCCTCCTCACCTCTGCCTATGTGAGGCTATCATTTATATAGTTAAGGTTTTTAAGGTTTACAAAGCACTTTACAAGTATCATCTCATTTGATCCTAATTACTTCTACCTCCCTCCCCCGTTCCAATTATCCCCATTTTACAGATAAAGAAACTGAGACAGAGAGAGGGTAAGTGACTTGCCCAGGGTCACACAGTTAATATGTGTCTAAGGCCATATTTGAGCTCAGGACTTCTTGGCTACAAGTCCAGTGTTCTAATCACCATGCTACCTAGCTGTTGTCAACTCCTGGGATCTGTCAGGATCTCCCCCATCTGCCAGTACCACCCCCCCTGGAGGTACCTTTATCTCCACACCTTAGAGTGTTCCCTAGGCCACCAAGAGGTTACATGACTTGTGAGTATGTGTCAAAGGTGAGACTTGAACCCAGGTTTCACTGGCTTTGAAGCTGGCTCAGTGTTCTAGTCTATGATGATAAGTTACAAAGAAAATGCTGAGCTGCATGGATAGGAGTTTCCTCAGTCCGGGGTTCTCTGTACCAGTGAAGTTAGAGGTCTAGTCCCTGTCTCTGCCCCATCTTTAAGTCTCTAGCCCAGGGCCTGGCACATAGTGGACAGGTACCGGGTGCTGGGTGAGGAATAATGCTACCTGTGGTGATCACACATAAGCAGGGGCTAGTCTATCTGATTAAGCTGTTACTACCCCAAAACAATTCTGGTGCTGAGGGTATGGGACACAGTTGGGGCCAGGTTTGATGCAGGAAAGAATCAAGAGAAGAATCTACCATACTTCGGAGTGCATGAAACATTATCTGTCCATGGAGACCGATGCTGTGTGAGTGGAAGGCCCATTTCCACGTGGGTGGGTGGGGAAACACCAAGAGGCAGGGGAGAGGATTTCCGCAGCAGGCTTTCACCTCTGACCCATTCTGCACAACTTTCTCTAGGCCTGATTCTTTCCTTCTTTTTTCTCCATATACCCTTTCTTCCATTGACTCTGTGTTGACCTTCAATGGACAGAAAATGCTCACTGCCATCTGTTAGCATTCCTGAACCCTACCAGGACCCACCAGCCATTTTGGCTTGACTGGGAAAATGCCATTGTCAGCAGTGTCAACTGAGATTACAAAGGACAGTGACTGCATGGGGAACCATTAGACAAATTATTTTGACCTGCTCTAACAATTTACATTTCTTTCATTTTATTTTGCAAATAAAAACATTTGAATTTCATGACTTGACTGGGCTACTAAGCCCTCTCTTAACAAAAGGAGCACTCTTGAGTGACCTTGAATGCTCAGGTTTTGACCCAGATATCCTTAATCACAGGGCACATTAACAGGGTCAGGATGGTGTAAACCCTGAGCAGCATAAAATTGTAATGCAGTCCCATCATGCCTATTCAGCCTTTGCTTAGCTAGCACCCAGGGCCTCTCTTTCCCTTCGTCGCTCCTATGTCTTATTTCGGGGGTTGGTCAAACAAACTTTAAAACACTCAGATGCTAGTACTTCTGGCCCACATGGGGATACTAACACTATTCGATCCTATTACCAATTCCCAGCCACCTGCAATCCCTCTGCAAGCTTAGTGATGAATAATTATCAAAGGGCTGAATAAGTGCTGGGACAGGAGATAACTCGGAAAGACCTAGAGATTCTCATCTATCTGGAACCCTTGTGCTTCACCAATGTCTTCCTAGCTATCTCCAGTCATTCTGATTCTACTCAGGCCATTGCGCCCACTTTCTCCGAAGTCCCCAAATTGGACGCCTCCCCTGGAACCACCTTGGCCTTATCATATAGACTCCTTATCATTTATATGTTGTTTTCCTCCACTAGAATGTAAGCTCTATGAGAGCAGGACTATGTCGCTTGCTTGTATTTATATCCTCAGCTCTTAGCACAAGACCTGGCACATAGTAAACACTTAATAGAGGTGCTTGCTCTCGCTCGCCTATTTAGTGCAGAGGGCTGCCTTTGCTCTGGACACGGGACATCCCCTCTCTTTGTGCTTGAACTCCCTGATAGTTTCTGAAACCTTCCATGTCCCATGTTTGTTATTCCTGTCTGATCCAACCAGGCGCCTGGCATTAACTAATAAATCACATTTCCTGCCCGTGACAAGAAACAGAATAAAGCCATCAAACACATTCGGTGAAGAACCCATCCCATACCTATGAGATCCGTGATTTATATTGCCCTGACATGAAAATGACTGGCACCTGGGCATCCCCCATAGCTCCCAGTAATGTTGAGGATTATTGGATGGACAGAGCCTGAGTGTGGCCTCTCCCACATGCCCAGGAACAAGCAGATGATTTCCAGAGCTATATCTCACCTCACTTTGGATCCCTGTCTCTGCCCTTGCCCTGCCCCAAAGGTTTTGCTCTGTGCCCTGAGCCTCCTCTTAAATAATCTGCATCATGGCCATAAGGAAAGGCCTCCTGCCTCTCTGTGCCCTGTCTGGTTCTTGGGGAAAGCACCCTAGGTCCCCCAGCTGTGGTGCAGCCCTAGGATGTCGTGGTATATCACTATACTGTAAAAACAAAGATTATGGTGCATGCAAAGAAACAAGGAAAGGTCTGTACAAAGCAGTAGAGATAGCACTGGAGTGGATTGCTGAGGAGGAAGAAAGGAAAGGGGAGTCTGAGGGGTACGGGGGGCCAGAGAAATGTGGGGGGCCAGAGGGATGAGGGGGGCAGAAGGACGCAGGGGGGTAGAGGCATATGGGGGGCCAGAGGGATATGGGGGGACAGAGGTAGCACAACTTCACCCCAACCTGGAAGGAGGCAGAACAAAAGGAATCTTTGGCTTCTTTTATCACTGGGTCATTTACTTGGTCCTGCCTCTTTAAATGCTAAGGGTTTGATGTTAGATGACTCCTTATTTTGGATGTTTTTTGGATATTTTTTCCTGTTGGTGGCTTTTCAATTTATAATAAAATATTATATATGGTATAATTTTTATTTTTAAGCAAGTGCTTTCCCAATATCAGCTTCTAGACCTTCAAGACTTTCTATACTGATGGATGGATCACTGGGCCAACTACTTGGGGAAAGACAGTGATGTTCCCGTGCCCCTTTTCTCTCCTCCCCAGGCAGTGTTAGGATGATCTCAGGAGAGAGAAGCTGGAAGTCTGTCTTGGCCACATGCACCCCAGCAAGGAGGAGGATGGAGACCATGACAGTGGAAGCCCTGTTTCCAAAGAACCATATCAGGGTCTCAGATTCCCCTTTTCCTCTAGTGAGTGTTTCCAAAGCTGATCCAGGCAATCTCCCTCAGTAAGGCTCTAGGCACCTATAACCACCCCAGGGCCTCCTCGCCACTGAACGTCAGTGCAAGGCCATCTGTGGCACACTTTTTCTTCCCCCAGCCCTTTGACCTGTGGAGCTGAGATTGCTGATGGGATGGGGAAGGCCATTGGTTTTCTGGTCATCTCTCTGACGTTATGCTGGGTGCTCTGCCTTTTACAAAGAAATCTTGGAGGCCAGTCCCTCAGCTCACCTTTGGTTATGAGCATTTTGGAAATCATAAAAGGCTGAGTCTTTCTGGGTAATTGGATGGCCTGTGCTTTCTGTTATTGACAGGCTCTGATTTTTTGAAGTGCCATTTGCAAGAAGTAAAGTTCAATTTTGTTTATTAGTCCCAGGGAGTCCAGGTATGCTTGTGTCTCTGGGACTTTTATGAATAGGATTATGATTATACACCAAGTATATATTCTATCTTCAGAGTCTTTTCAAGGGCTTTTAAAACACAAACGGCCTGTTCTCTCTCATCTATTTAGTGCCTGTTACTGTTGCACTCAACTCTATTATGTAAGAGAATTGTCAAATTATTGAAAAGCAGGTACAGCCACCCTCCCGACCCCCTCCAAAATAAAAGCTTTAACAAAAACACTGATCCTACCTTTTAGAGAAACTGGTTTTCATTATTTCAACAGGTTTTTGTTGACTAGCTTACATAAATATTAGCTCTTCTCTAGGCATTGTAAGGGATGCCAGAATGGGAGCAAACAATCTAAAAGAGGAATGTGGGGTGATCTTGCTGTGGCAGAGATCCTAGTGCTGTGTAGGCCTCCAGACGCCTGGAACTTTCCAGAAATCTTTCAGGCTCCCAAATTACATCTGATGCATAAAAATCCTGCTGTTCCAACCAACGTTTCCATGGCATCATCTATTGCTCCTAACTAACTCTTCTGAGAAATGGAAGAGACTATTCTGAATAACTACACATTATTAGGAAATTCTGTATTATCATGAACGAGCGTCATTTTGCGATCTGTTGCCCTTTGAGTAATTTTCAAAGTTCATCACAGAGTGCCTGTCTCCTCCAGCCTTGGTTTCCTCTATAAGCATTTGGTCAACTCCTCCTCCCAACTTCATTCTTTTTGCCATGGAAAGAGATGATGGCAGCCCAAAGAAAAAAAGAGTTTAGAGTATGAGCTCATCTGCAGAACATCACCAAAGAAGGAAGGTTAAAGGTACAACAAAAGAGAAAAAACAGAGGATGGGGAGATGAACCTCAGAAACTTGGAGTGAGGTTATCATGAGGACATTTACAGATGGAATTGGAAGAACAAATAGGTATGAGAAAAACATAACCTGCTAACCTTTCTTTAGTAAACAATTTTCATTATTGATGATGAGGGGAAGTACCATATCTGGATTCTAAAATCTCAGGAAGTGAAAATGGCAATGAGGGACTATTAAGGAGGGAAAGAATCCATAAGGCCCTGACAAGGAACACAGTGTAGGGAAGTGAAAAGAGTGCTGGATATGGAGTAAGGAAGAAGCCTCTGACACTTAACTGCTGTGTGACCAATCACATAGCCTCAGTTTCCTCATCAGTAAAATGGGGATGCTCATATCTCTAGCACCTGTTTCACAGGGTTGTTGTGAGGCTCAAATGAGAATGTAAGTAAATTTCTAAATAAATGTCAGTTTTGTGTTGTTGGTATAAGAACCCAAGATTTACCATTTCTTAGTTATACTTAGGGCTATAAGGATAGGAAAAAAAATGTAAGCTGCTAGAAGTACAAAAATCACAGACCAAAGAATTAGAATTAGAAACAGACTTTTCAAGGAAGATAAAGGAGGATGCAGAATTTGGAATATAACATTTGCAAAATTGGGAACTACAAGCCAGGAGCCCAGAATTATTCACCCAACAAAACTGAGAATGCTTTATGAAGATGAGAGATGGATATATGAGAAGCAAACAGACTTTGAAAAGTTTAAAGGGACATAGCTCAAGGATGTCTTTTAACAACAAACAAGACTCCCAACCAAAAAAAGATAAGTTTTTTAAAAAAAAAATCAATATAAAATCAATGACTAAGAGAATGCCTAAATCACTAAAGATTTCAAATTATTTTTTTAAAGTGGTAAAGCAGGGATCAGGATAAAACCCAAAATATAACCAGGAAGTGAAACTACTATTATTGATGAAGAAGTCCAAGGTTAAGAAAATGAGGGAATTATTAATATTAGGCAAAGTGACTTTGTTTATTAAGGTTTTGTTAATTTTGGATTAATGATGAGAAGAATAAAAAGGTATGTATTCTCTTCTGTTAGAATAGCCAGATAAAAGAGAGACCTAACCACTGTATTACTAAATGAAAATGGGTAAACCTCCCCAATAAGTGCAAAAGAGTCAGAGTATTCAACATTGTGCTTTAGCCTAGAAATATCTAAATGGATTCAAAATGAAACACTAGTCTAAAATTTACAGTGGAAAATGGGAGTGACACGAATGGTATTGAACAAAGTTGAATTCCATCCAGAAAGTACTAAAGGAGATAAATGACATTATATTATTTTAAAGTGCTCTCTAGAGAATATCAATCTTCAGTGCATGTGTGCTTATTAATTCTGCTGCAAAATTCATAAAGGAAACCAACATAGCTGCAAAAAGAAACAAAAATAGAGATTTTAACATGCTATTATCAGTATATCATAAATATATCAAAAAGATAAATAAGAAAAATTCCAGAGCTAAATACGCTATTAAATAAGCTCTAATAAATATATGGAGAGAATTCAATGGGAGAAGCAATAAGTATACTTGTATTTTTCCTTGATCTACAGAATTTATATAAAAATTGATCATATGCTGTGCCACAAAGATGACATGAGCAAATACAGAAAAAAACAGATATCGAGTACACAAGAAATCGTAATGCAAACAAGCCAACAAAAAAGCCCAAACTCTCATAACAGTGGTGCAGTGAATAAAAGGTATAGGTACTTATGGGAAACAAAAAAATGACTTATTAAAGAATGATATGGTTAAAATATTTTACTGTGTAATGGAAACACCCTGGCATGTGGTGAGGGAATTCAGATAAGGTTTTCTTTCCTTTCATTTCCTGAGCAAAGTGTGGCTTTTTCTTGTCCTGTGTCCTTGCTTCACTACTGAGGCCTTTGTTTTGGTACAGACTCAATTATACTTTCATGCCTAGTGTTTTAGGGACACAAGACAGACTAGGGGTTTGAATCCACACAACCCACCCACCCCAATCTGGTACCATGTACACCGTAGTATTGGCACTACAAGGAGCTGCAGACTAAAAGGGTTTCGGAAAAATACACTGATGTGGAGACATTAAGTAATGGGAAATTAGGGAAAAGTATCTGGAAGGAGGCCACTCAGAAGAGAAAGTGTTGTTGCTAGTGTGAGCATGGAAAGAGAGATAGTAGTAGTAGTAGTAGTAGTAGTAGTAGTAGTAGTAGTAGTAGTAGTGATAAGCTAGTGTTTATGTAATATTTATGATTTGTAAAGTGCTTTTACAAACATCTCATTTTTACAGATGAGGAAACTGAGGTAAGAAGTGATTACGTTACTTGCTAGAGTCACATAGCCTGTGTATGAAGCTGAATTTGAACTCAGGTCTTTCTGACTCTAGGCACAGCACTCTATCCACCTTGCCCCTTAGCTCTCTTAGCGCAAGAAAGTGGCAGAGGAGATGAAGGTGCCCGACCTCACTGGGACCTGGAGAGAATTCTACAGGCCATGACATTTGCATGGTTACTAAGGAGGAAAAAGGTTTAGAAGAATAGGGAGTCACAATATGAGAAACAATCTGGACCCATCCAAATTGCAATGTTAATGAGATCTATCTGAACTCTACAGGTCCTGAGGTAAAGAGGGACTCATGAGAGTAGAAGGTTGTTTTACTAGCAAACTTGAGTCCTTTTCCCACATGGAGGGAACCTTTAAGCCCAGAGTGATTAATTTTACACACACACATACACACACACAAACATACACACATACCTACCTTAGAAGAGGTGGGGCTCACTGGAGAGGAGTTAGCATGACTGTTTATGGGCTTGGTTATGAATCCTTTGTATTCTCTCAAGTTAGATAATAATTGTCTTTTTTTGATACACTGTTACCATGAGTGCTTTCACGGGAACTGAAGGCCCTTTTAGAGAAAAAGACAGAAAAACAATTTTTGATGTTTTTAGGAAAAAACTCTGGGAGAAGCACAAGCACACCTTGTTTCTTAATACCTTAGACTTCAAGATGGAATTGATCTTAGAGGCCATTTTACAGATGAAGAAAATGAGACTGAGAAAGGTGATTTGTTTCCTAGGGTCACACTGCTAGTAAATAAGAGGCAGGACTTGAACCTGGGCCTATGTAGCTCTACATCCAGCAGGCATGTTCTTTTAAAGCCACATAAGTGCTTTAAAAATGAACTCAAGACCCTGGGGGGCCTGATTCACAAATAGGTCTAGGTAGCACAGCCTTAGGTTAAAGTTTCTTTTGTTTTGTTCAGGGTGGGGGAGTTGGTATGAGGGGAATAAAACTATGTGGAAGAGTTTCTCTTCTGAAAAGATATTTTCTTTGTGTATACAATAGAAATAGAAAAAGAAAACTCATTGGGAGTTCCCTGTACGAGTGAAATCACAGGTTGATGTTTTCTCTATTAGTCATATATGACTCTCCATGACCCCATTTGGGGTTTTCTTGGCAAAGATACTGGGGTGGTTTGCTATTTTTACAGACAAGGAAACTGAGGTAAATCACCAGGGATGTGTGTGCTAAAAAGAGAATTCTGGATGATCATATTTTTCCATCATCTCATGATAGTTTTTTTTTAATTCAGCCCCTTCTGTTGGCCTCTCTTTCCTCTTCTACATTAAATAAAGTTTACTTACATATCTCCTTTTAAAGATGGATTCCATGAAAATGGTCTCATTTTTTTTAAACATCTGGGCTCTGGGGAAGACCCATATTTGCTATCTCTCTTTTCTTAATCCTTTAAGATAACACAGTGGGCACAAAGCATTGAAAGAAGTAGACTGGTATGAGCACCAGAAAGGCCTTTTCAGATAACATTTTTGTGATCTTTTGAAATGAGACTCCATGTGGAGTAGTTTACATTGCGGGATGGCTGAATTTCTTAAGATGGCTCTAGGAGCCGGGTGTAGATACTTTCCATTTGGACATGTTCACATTTGGGGGTGACTGGGGAATTCCCCAGCTACAGACAGAATTAAAACTTTGTGCTGTAGAGCTCAAGATTCCCAGAACACCTGAGTTATGGGCATGTGGCTCCTTTGGTGAATGACCCAAGTTTTACAAAATGATTCATCATTAGTCATTATTTAAAAAAAATAGTCCTAACAATTTGTAAGCTCAAAATAGGACTATTTTTAGTAGCTAGTTCAGCGTTTATTAAAACTATCATTTTGAATAAGTTTGGAATCAGAGAAAATCCAAAAATTTCATTTTAGGAAATGACAGACCTAACATAGGTTAGCAAAATAAAAACTAGGTAAATGATTGTTATTCTTCCAGGTATGTGGTGGCTGAAAGGTGTGAGTGGGGTGAGAGGAGGGCTTCTGTATTTTCCTTTGCTTGGCATGAATCTTAAAGTAAGTAAAAATATAGAGCCAACCCTATTTGCAAGGCCACCCAAAAGTTAGCGTCTGCCCAGTCTTGGCCCACTCCATTCCTCCTCTACCACCTTCCCCACTGCCCTCCCCCAAAGGTTAATGGCAGCCTTGCAGAGTAGGAAGTTACTCCCTCCTCTTCCTCTGGAACGCAGGAGACTGCATTTCGAGCTTAGAAAGAGAGATGTCCGGAGGTAGCTAGGTGGTGCAGTGAATAGAGCACCAGCTCTGGAGTCAGGAGGACCTGAGTTCGGTTCCAGCCTCAGACACTTAACACAAAAATCTTGGGCAAGTCACTTAACCCCAATTTCCCTCCAAAAAGGAAATAAAGAAAGAAAAAGAAAGAGAGAGAGAGAGAGAGAGAGAGAGAGAGAGAGAGAGAGAGA
>NW_027187307.1:7522320-7523005 GCF_028583685.1 Petaurus breviceps papuanus | reverse complement strand
AAGGAAGGAAGGAAGGAAGGAAGGAAGGAAGGAAGGAAGGAAGGAAGAAAGAAAGAGAAAGAAAGAAAGATGCCCAAACCAGTATAGTCCCCTTAGACTATGTCCCACTCCCCAGTACAGGATGAGATGACATTTATGAGAATCTTGGAACAAGGAAAATTAATAATATGTTAAAATACAGTCTGGGGTGAACATTTTGGAACAGGCACTTAACTAATTCTGAGTATCAATAGAATCAAAGAAGGAGGCGCTTCCCTCAGGTGGGTCATAGGTCTTTTCAATGTGAACATTTCCACCAGTGTGGCAAGCTTGAGACTGGGGCTTTGATTGTCTGGACAAGAACATGATGGAGAAAATGTTAATAATGCAGATGAAACTTTAAAATGCATTGTTTTAGAAAACTGACTGTTAAAATCTCCCCCACATACTCCTACTTCCTACCCTTAATCCTTTTTCTTAAGAAAAGACTTTGATCTTCCCTCAAAGCCCATATCCTTTCTCTTCTGGAGTTTTCCTCCTCCTTCCTGCTTCCTCCTTTATCCTCCTTCCCCTGCACATGGCATCTCTGTTGGGTGGGTCACTCAGTTGGATTCAGTAAATCTGCTTCTCTTGGCATCTACGCTCTTAACTACCAAGGCTATGCGTGCTCCTGTTCTCTCTCTCTCTCTCTCTCTCTCTCTCTCTC
>NW_027187307.1:7501261-7522220 GCF_028583685.1 Petaurus breviceps papuanus | reverse complement strand
CTCTCTCTCTCTCTCTCTCTCTCTCTCTCTCTCTCTCCTCTATGTCTGTCTCTCTCCCTCTCTCCCTCTCTCTCTCTCTCCTTCTCTGTCTCTCTGTCTCTGTCTGTCTCTCTCTTTGTCTCTCTGTCTCTCTGTCTCTGTCTATCTCTCTCTGTCTCTGTCTCTCTGTCTGTCTATCTCTCTCTGTCTCTCTCTCCTACATCTGTGTCTATAATCTGTCTAGAGAATATGCATCCCTACTCCCTGCCTTATCCTGTGAGACTCTCCTATGGGGCAGATAGCTCTGCTGTGGGGTGTCAGGGCTGATAAGGTGTGGGGAGGATAGACAACCCAACGTCTCAGTCCACAAAGCTACTGTCAGCCTAGATGCTTCAAACTCTAGAAATGTCTCCAGGGCTTGACAGATTTAGCTTTTTTTATAGCCTTCAGGGATTTGACCAAAACCAATCAACAGGTAGCTGTCCTGTCAATTCACAATAGAGACCTTCACACTTTGTGACGGGACAACAGGGACAGACATTGACATCTCATGACTTCCCCTATTGGTCCCTCATTTTCTGTGATAACATCAAACAGCTGGACCATATCCTTTCCTGCCCCTTCCCAGCTCCCAAGAGACTATAATTGACCAGAGTGATACAAAACATTGAGACATATATACAAAGTAGTATCAGGAGGGATCCAGCACAACCAACTTGTTGCATTAAGGAAGAATTTGCATGGGACACTGAATCTGAGCTCAGCCTTAAAGGGAGGTGCGCAGGGAGTACATTCTGGGTGTGGCAAAGGGCCAGTAATAGCCTGAAGGGAAGACAAGACCAGGGCATCCGCAGTGTTTCTCCTCATTCCCCCCAAAGGTTGCCTGCCATCTAGCTCCCTCCACTGCAGCAAGAAATGAAGGAGAAAACTTTAGCATTCTAGGAATCAAACTGGGAGATTCCATTGCTATCAGCCATGTATGTTCATTGTGCAAGTGGTATTTGGTGGGAAAGGAGTCAAGCCTTAGCTACAGAGCTTCCACAATGAGAGAACAGTGATTAGAAACTAAGGAAGAATTCCGGTCTTCTTTGGGGGAGACAGAGATGTCTATTCTGCTTTCCTTCAAGCCCCACAATGACACCCCCATGCTTTGCATAGGGTGAGGGGACTGCCTTTGCCACACAGATTACACTGCAATAACATTTTCAAAGCATAATGGAATTGGGCAGAGTTTCTTTCCTGTGCCTCTTTTTCATTAAGCATTAAATGAAGAATATCAGAGACAGTAAGAGGAATCACCCACTCATTTTACTGAAACTCATCTCTCCTTCTTCTTCCCCCAAAGCACCTGCTTGCTCTCAAGTATCTTCAGTGAGTTGCTTTAAAAATGGGGCTATTTCAAAGAGTATTTTCTGGATGAACAAAAAATTGAAGTTCTACCCAATTGATGTCTGTTCTTTAGCTCCTAGAACATATCCTCCTTCAGCCACCAGACAATTTTAGACCCACTCAGAACACCCTGCTCCTTCCCTACTGCTGCCTCCCCTCCGTGGAGCCAAGTCACAAAGCCCCAACCCAAACATTCCATTGCTTTAGCAGCATGCTTTCCCATTTGGACTCTGGGTAATTTTTCTTGAAGTAGAAAAACTTAAGGGTGCACTCACAAAGAGAGGCTGAATTATCTTCAATTATTCCTTTTTGTAGACAACCTGCTTTGAACTGTAAGATGGGTAGTCACATTGACTCCCAAGCCTTTTTACCTTTGGGAAAATGTGTTTTGTATGTCCATAGCTGTTAGCGTGCTGTCTCCCCCATTAGACTGTGGACCCCTTGTTGGCAGGGAATGCTTTTGCCTTTCAGTTATCCCCAAAACTTAGCATGGGGTCCAGCAAAAGATAAGCACTTAATATATTCTTGTTTATTTGAAGGATATGTGTGCAGAAGATGCAAAATCCATCATTCAGCAAGCAGAAAGAAAACATGGAGAGCTGGGCCATGTGAGTGGACAGGAGCGCTTGACCAAGGGAGAGATCCATCCTGTACTTTGACTGCAGTGGAGCCAGGGAAGTAGCATTGGGGATGTGCCATTTGAAGCAGTGAGAGATAAGGAAATGATTTGGTGGCCCCTCCCATCCCAGGGGCAAGGGAAGCTTACTTCCTCCTTATCTGCAGAAATGGTAAACTGGGTGTGTATTTTAGTTAAGGTTCATAAAAGAAGAAAAGGTAAAAGAGAGAGAGAACTTTTTTTAACCTAGGGCAAGAAAAAGTTAGTTTTGACTGAACCTGGGACTTGGGGATCTAATTTATAACAACTGGACAAAGGAGGAGACAGTCCAAGCCTGGAGATGAGTTTTGAATTCTGATACCTCTAGGAAGAAAAAGCTAAGCCTGATAAGAACAGTGGAGTGTAGAACCAAGCATGGGCAGTCTTTACCCTTTCCCTTTTCGTTTTATTTGGTGCCCCCATTTGCTTGTTAACCCATTTTGAGTTGCTTTCCTTTAGCAAAGCAGATCTAAGAACCTGTGTTGGCAGCTGCCCTGGGGATGGTGGGGTGCTTGCTGCTAATTACTTACTACCCTTCCCCTAACCTTCCATGGTAGAATTTCCTATGCCTTACCTTTCATACCCAGACCATTACCAAATCCTGCTGATTCGACCTCTGCAACATCTCTCACATCCATCTCCTCCTCTCTATTCCCATAGCCACCATCTTATTACTGGTACCCACTCATAGCTCTGATGATAACCTAACAGCATGCCTCCTTTTTCCCCTCTGCAGTCCATGCCATTGCCAAAATAATTGTTCCTAGACACAGATCTGGCCATATCACTCCTGAGAGCAGGTTTTGCAAGTTCCCTCCTGTCTACTAAGTAAAGGTCCAACTCCTTTGCTTGGCATTCAGGGCCTTCAACAATCTGGGGCCAGCCTTGCTTCTCTAGAGTTCTTTCAGTAAAGGTTGGGTAACCATTTGTTAGGGGGATTGTAGAGAGGATTTCTGATGGCTTCTGGGGTCCCTCTCCACTCAAGAGATCCAGTGACTTGTGGAACAAAATCAAGGCCAACCTTGGAATATATATGCAGTGGGACTGTAGGGATGCTAATGAACAACATCTACAAAATGCTTTCAATTTCACAATGTGTGTTATATACATTGTCTCGTTTGGTCACAACCATGAAGCAGGTACGACAGGCATTATCCTTACTTCCTAGACGAGGAAAATGAGGCTCCGAAAGGCTGTACATAGTCATGTAGCTACTGTCAGAGGGCTCCAAACCCAGCTTTTCCTAATTTCAGGTTAGATCTAGAAGATTCAGAAGTTGTCTAGTACCATTCACTCATTTTACAGATCAGGAAACTGAGTCCTAAAGTAGCTAAGTGATTTGTCCAAGGTCACACAGGTAGTACGTGATGGAGCTGGGATGTGAAGCCAGGTTTAACTGACATTTTTTTTCACTGTACTAGGATTTATTCCATTGGATTAAAAGATTATCTCCTATTACAATGTTAACAGTCCTGGGAAAAGCAGCACATTAACTCCATATGAGTCATTTACATTACAGTAGGAATTCATTTGTAGATTTTGTATCTGTGGTTTTGTGGTGGGGTAGGTATGCAGTGGCCAACTGAGGCACATGAGCACACAGGTGCCTGCAGGGAGAGCCTGTCAAGCAAGAAAGCACTAAAAAGAAACCCTGGATTATTAGATCATTTTTCTCAGTATGCCTTGGCTCACTATGCCCAGAGAAGGCTCTTCCAGACAGGCTGAAACTCCTCACCTTTCTCTGGGACCACATGGCAGTTCCCAGTTTTCTCTAGTGAGGCTGGACTCAGAAGACAAGTCTTCATGAGTCTGCTGTGAGGCTTCCAGGCAGCCCTGACAGGGACTGCCTTCCCATCTCCTGTGGCAGGGCTGTTGTGCATACTGTGTTCAAGCCATGGATCACTGGGTACATTGTGCCTCTGTCCGCCGCAGTGAGAAAAATCAATTTCAGGCTGGAGAAAGATGGAACCGCTGTTGCAGAAGAGCTTTGCAGATTTCAGGTACTTAAGGGCACTGGGTCTTGCTGGGCGGTCAGAAAGTGAAGACCGAGGCAAGGGCTAAGATCCTTTACTAGTTTATTGCAATATAAATTAAGGACTCCAAAGAGGAAAGTTAACACTGCAGGCCTAGAAATGATTCTGGCCTCATTAGTAACTGTCAATATGACTGTTGGTACATATAATATAGAAGCAGTGGTGGGGTAGGGGAAAGAGAGCTGGCCCCAGAGCCAACAAAATCTGGGTTCAAATGTCACCCCTGTCACCACAAGCAAGTCACTGAACATCTAAGCAACTCTCTAAGACTGTAAGTTGTAGCAGAGGTGCTGACCTTCACTGGGAAGGGGAATTTCCTAAACTAGGTGCTCCCTATTACTGATGAAATGACAAGTCCAGTCTTTATTCCTTACAATCATGGAGTTAATGAGAATTCTGGATATTGTTAGTGTCAAAGGAAAGGAAAGGGGATTTGCTCCAGAGCTGAGCTATAACATTTTGACAGTCTCTCCCCAACCCTGTCCACCCCTAACAGTAGAACATTACTGCATTACAGCTCAGATGTGGGAATGCCAGGGTAAACATTACACAGTCTTACATGGAGAGGGGCTACAGCATATTTCATGGCCCATCCGTAGTTCCTTTAGCCTAGGGTCTCAGGTGGTGGCCAAGGTTTGCCTGGTGCCCTCTATGTGCTCTAGTGTCGCTGGGTACCTCCATGACCTCCATATTAGACTGTGCCACTTTCTACTGAGTAAACTCACACAGGAACATCTTAAATTCATATGTTCCTTGAATATTCTAATGTAGTCCAATTTGGAGTACTGAGTACAAACTGAGGCCAAATCTCAGTTTGACCTTGGAAGAGCAAGCACCAGGCCAGAGGACATATCAGGTGGCCTGGCATTTTTTTTTTTTTTTTGCTTCTGTGGATGAGTAGAGGGCAGAGCTTTCTTAAACTTTTTTTTTTGTCATGAACTTCTTTGGCTGTGTGGGGAAACCTATGGACTCTTGCTTGAAATGATTTTTTTTAATTTAAAGGAAATAATGAATTTCAGCTAGAAGTTAGTTATAATAATAAAGATTCTCTTTCAATCCAAATTCACAGACCCTCTCAAATTTAACCTTGGATTTTAGGTTAAGAACCTCTAATCTAGATGAATGCCCCCACCACTTATCCTGAATTTATTGGGGACTTTTTTTTTCTGAACAGTTGATCCCTGATAAAAGGCTTGAGTTATCATTTGCCTATATAAAGGGCTAATAACTCAGATCTGTCCAAGAACTGGTCTGAGTTGTGTATCAAAAGATCAGAAAGATTCATGGGTTCCATACATGAATAATATCAAGATATTTTTCATAGACACTTAGCCACTGAATATTTTAAAAGACCCTGGATTTGTTCATGGGTAAATTCATCCTCCTTGGTTTTTCCATGAGCGACAAGAACAGTAAAGAGGCTTTTGGTGCATTACTCAGAGTGCGATGTGTGGTCCTGCCTGAAGCCTCCGGGGTTGGTGGTATCAGTATAGTGGGATGTAGGTGAGGTAGTCCTTGGCAAACTTGCAAAATAGCATCAGCCTCTGATGTTCTTAAGCTACTCTGGCCATAAGTTACCCGGGGAACTAGCCCAAAAAGGTGGCACACAGAAGTTCACTGTATTATTTCAAATATGTAGCAAACAGAGAGAAAAACCTTAAGAAACAGCGAATGATTTCATAGGAACTTAGTGTTTTCAAGATGAAAGCCAGAGAGAGCCAAAAGTCCATCAAGTGTTTCTGTTAGACACATCCATTATCCCATGGCCAAAGCAGCTGAGGGGGAGGAGGAAGCCTGGATGCTTGGTAGAGACCCCCAATGGATGATTAAGTCCTGAGGATAACTGCGCGTGTGTGTGTGTGTGGGAGGAGGAGAACCTTTAATTCAAGTGGAGGGCAAGAAGGTTGAATCGAACATGTTAATACTTCCTAGAGAAAGGTAATAAACACAGGAGCATTGCACTGGAAAGACTAGAAAATCAAGACTGCCATGAAGCCATCACACTCCTATTATTTTCTTTCCTTGCTCCCACTTTCTATATAACACAGCACACCTGTAAGGTAAGTAACAACAACAGTAGCCACTCATGTCTTCTAAGGCAGCACAGTATAGTAGAAGGAGTTCTGAATTAGAAGTTAGTACATCAGTTTTAATAAAGAGCTGTGTGACTTTGACCAAGTCACTTCATCTTACTGGGCCAGTTTTCTCCTCTGTAAAATGGGTCATTTCATCATTTCTGCATTCAACGCTTTGGCACACCTGCCACTATTTTTTATAAGATTATGCCCTATTATTTATCTGGGATGGGAAAAAGGTGATTCAAAAACTTGGGAATATTCAGAACTTTCCTTTAGGGACTGCTCCACTGAGACAAACAAACCAAGCTCAAGCATCAGTAGATAGAAAGATTGGAGAAATGACAGCTAATGGTTTAAAGTTATGTAACTAATTCAGAAGTGCCCTTTTACCAAATAAAATCTAGCTGGAAAAAGGACATAAAAGCTAACTAGGGGAGATAAGTAGGACTGCCTGCTGTGCTATTATTTATGCAGGAAAACAACATTTCTAAAAGGCAAAATGACAGTCAACTGTCACTGTGGAAAGATGTCATTTTTAATGATCAGGGAAATGGTTTGGACCTTAGCGTGAAGGTGAGCAAGAACATAGAGAAATTGGCCTAAAGGTAGAACATTATAGATAATAGGGCTAAAGAAGGGCACTTTCTAGCAAAGTAATTATGCTGCCCCACTAGATGACCCAATGTACTAGCTTTTTTTTTATTTGCAAGAAATAACTCCATATGAGAAATACTGTATCTGTTCCCTGGGAATGATATAGCCCTGTTGTTTGCTTGGTAGGTGGGGAAGGAAAGGGGACGAGGGGGCTCTTTACAGAGTATAAAGCTTTGTGTTAGGTATTGTAGAGAATCTAAATATGCAGAAGACATTCTCAAAGTCCCAGAAATCCTCACAGTTCAGTCGTAGAAGAATGGACAGCAAGTTGGACTAGAGGACTTCCAAGAGCCCTTTTGGCAATCTGATGCTGTCTCTGATTGACATATGGCTCTGTCTAAAGCTGGGCAGGGGAATGCAAGAGATGGACTTGTCTTGTCACCAGTCACATATTACAGCAGACTGGAGGGCCCCCTAGTCTAGAGGGCCTTATTTCTCTTTAGTTTCCAGCTACTCAGTTAATGGTATAGAAAACTCCTTGTACTGCATCATTTGTGTGGCTGCTAATCTACGTCACACACTCAATGGGATCTTGAAACAATAACAAGATAAGAGTTTTGACTTTAGTCTTGGTATAAAGACCCCTGAACTCAAGTCTGGAAAACATTAGCTTGAACAGGAACCGAGGTGTTGGAGGCCACATTCTACAAGCCAATTAATTAAGTCTGTGCTTTCTTGGTAGTTTGGGTTCATAGCAGACAGGTTAATTTGAAGAAACACTTAGCAAGAGTGACAGAGACAGCACAGCTCTTTTCCTAGTATAGAAGAGCATTGCTCCAAATGAGGTATCCTGGAATTGTGCTGGGAGCCGACTTGATCCTGACCAAGACAATCATTCTCAATTAGTCATAAAGGATTTTGACTTTATTTTGTGCTCCTGTAAATGCTGGGATGGGATAAAATAGGTGTGGACTAGCCACTGTTTTAACCTTGCCTGCAATTCAGTCTGAGGAAAGAATGTACCTATATCCTAGAGAAAGAGGACACAGAACTAGTTTCCATGAAAAAAAATCCATACAGTGTCCTGGCTGTATTGTAGTTAAAAAGCAATAGGGAGCATTTAGGTCCACTAGGCATAAAAGTGAGAAACTTCCTTTTTTAATTAATAAAACTTAATGACTCTAATGGTGATAAAAAAATCAATGTATGTAGATCTTGCTTTTCCTTCATTATTTTCCCTGGGAATAATCTGCTGTGTGAGGGAAATATTTTAAGGATGCCCTGAAGCCCCATTTCCAGCAATGCAGCCTAACTGTGGCTGGATGAGGAACTGCAGCAGGTGGTATGGATGCTGCTATGGAAATTGACTCGGAATTGAACATGCGAAATAGTCAACAGTGAGTGACAAACTTCTCCAAATAGTGGGGTGAAGCCCTGAAGCAAGGGAAAAAATGATACTAATCATTAGTGTGTTAAGTCAAGACCCCAAGATAGTCCTCTTTCAGCAACACATCAAAAGAGGTCACCAGCAGCAGCCCCACCTTCAATCATAAGCAACATACAGATGCAATATTATGGGAGCCAATTTCATCAGAAGTGACTCTAAAAAGAATACAATGACGGGTCCATCACTTACTCTCATTGTCAAATAATGGCAACATTTGAATATTAAAAAATATTTGAAAACCAGGGCCAAAAAGGAAAACAGACATAGTCATTATGATACAATAAGAGTTGTTGATAAGTAAATTGTCTTACCCCATGAAAGGGAAACCTATAATCTTTGTTCCTGAACAAAATTATAGGTGTGATTAAAAACCTTAGAGAATAGTAGAATTATTTAAATTAGATTCCATAACTCTATATTTCATAATTATGAGAAGCTGCTTATTCAAAATTATGTATAACAGCATGATTGTATAATTTCTTTGCTAATAAGGAATTACTTCCTAATAATTTTTCATTGGTTCTTGGGTGCTTATCATAGTAAGCAATCTCAGCGATATTATTTTATTAATACTAATTAAAAGGGGAAAAAACTTTTACTGTTTTCATTTAAATTGTGCAGGAGACTTTAGGAATGGTAATTATATTTTTTTTTCTGTTTTCTTTGCCCCAACCATATCAAGACCCTTAGAAAATTTTCAACAATATACACACTAGACAATAGTAGACATCTGTGGGCTCATAAAGGCTGGGTGATGTCAGGAAATAGCACAAGTATAGCTGTTTTGCCTGCTTTGGATATCACTCAGAAGCCATGCAAAATTCTTGTTTTCCATTTATTGACAGAGTGAACACATGATGGATGCTTCACAGGGTCCAGGTAAAGGCAGATTCTGAAACCGGGAACTTACCCCTTCCCCAAATGAATACTCCAAAATAAGGAGCACTGCTAAACGTCCTCAAGTCACTAGGCTTTATGGCCTGCCATTGGAATACCTATCCTGAGAGCTTTGCCAAGTGGACCTTATAGTCCAAGGCTGTTGACAGAAATGAATTACCTGCCCAGTGTGGGTACCGCTATGACTCAAAGCAGTCATGGGAGTATGCTTGGGCTTTTGTTTGTGGGGTAGCCATGTGGCAGGATACTCTCCTTTTAGAGTAAGCTCCTTGAGGGCAGGGACTTGCTTTTATTTGCACCCCCAGCACTAATGTGTCCGGCATAGAGTAAGCACTTAATAAATAAATGCTTCTTCATACTATTCCACAAGAAATGATGAGAAGGTCAACTTCCGGAAACCTGGAAGGACTTCCATGAACTGATGCTGAGTGAAGCGAGCAGAACCAGGAGAACACTGTACACAGTAACAGCAACACTGAGTGATGACCAACTATGATAGACTTAGATCTTCTCAGCAATACAAAGATCTAAGACAATTCTAAAAGAGTCATGATAGAAAATGCTATCCACATTCAGAGAAAGAACTATGGAGTCATGCAGATCAAAGCAGACTATTTTTACTTTTTTTGTTGCTTCTTTCTGGTAGTTTTCCCCTTTGCTTCTAATTCTTCTTTAAAACATGACTAATATGGAAATATGTTTAGTATGATTGTACATGTATAGCCTATATCAGACTGCATGCCATCTTTGGGAGGAGGGGAGGAAAATTTAGAACTCAAAATCTTATAGAAGTGAATGTTGAAAACTAAAAACGAATAAATTTTTTTTTTGCTCTTTGGAGGGCAATTGGGGTTAAGTGACTTGTCCAAGGTCACGTGGCTAGTTTTTGTGTTAAGTGTCTGAGGCCGGATTTGAACTCAGGTCCTCCTGACTCCAGGGCTGGTGCTCTATTCACTGCACCACCTAGCCACCCCAAGAACTATTTTAAAAGTTAAAAAAATAAATACTTGTTGACCAACACAGAGCATTTAGAAAAGGTCCATGCCATACTGTGTTCAGTAGTCAGCACACTGAACTTAGAGTCAGAGGACCTGAATTCTAATTCCAGTCTGGGTGACCTTGGTCAAATAATTTCAACCATCTCTAAAGTGAGGGTATTGGGCTAGAGAGTCTCTCCAATCCCCACATTTCCATGTTATATTTTATTGATTTATTGTTACACTTTTAATGTACTTCAGAAAAATGACAATTCTAGTCTGACAGATGTGTGCACACTTCTCTGGATATGTCATCTCATCAACATGAGTATAACCCTTCATTGTGGGAGAACACAATACTTCTGTGTCTTCCTGTTCTGTGAAATTCTGGTGCATGTCCTCCATAGAGGAATTCCCCAATGCATTGGAAGTCTTCTTCATCAAAACTGGAGTTAGACCCAGGCTGGTCATTGGTTTTCCCTTGTTCTTGCTATATCACTCATCACTTCCTTTTCTGGTCATACATGTACTTGATCATGCCTTTGCCATCATTTCATTGATATTAAGAGCCCATTTACACCCACCGTTCATCATGGCGTGGTATCACACGGAAGTACCATGGTTGCTTGTTTGAGAGTGACATGGCACCAAATAGGACACCATTTGATGTCACCATCCTGTTAATCCATACAATGGAATCTCTCCGATTCTTGGACATTATAGTACCTACCCTGAGAACCTTGAGATTCTGATATCACCAATACATGAAACCAAAGTCTAGATAATATTCCCTGACAAAATCAAACCCTAGCATTGCCCCTTATAATGGCAGCAACATCAACAACAATAAAACCAAATAGGAGGAACATGTTTAAAACAATTGACATTTAGGCAATAACACTCTTAATGCACAAATTTGGAACTATAAAATTGACCAGAACACTTTTGAAAAGTATCACTCCCCAAAACAAACAAACAAAACACAACCCAGCAACACAATGTTAATAAAACCCAGGGCCAGGCCCCCTACATCAGCTGTAGAAAGGTGACTACTTCCTTGTTGAAAAGAATAAAGATGCATACTTAGAATAATCCACAGCAGCCACAGAAATTTTGGAATAAGCAGTTATTGCTTCATTGAACAACAGTAAAGACTGATTAAGCTTCCTTGGCATCCTCCCATTCTCACTGGAATGTAGTTATGGACACATACCAGGATGACTGGTAGCTGAGGCGGTGGGGGGGGGTAGGGGGAATGGGTTGTTATAATGTTATACATCATCCCTGGAGTAAACACCCTTTCCTTTTCTTCAACTTTAAGAACACTCTGAATTCCCAGTATTTGTAGGGGGGAATAGGAATACCGCCCATTAGAGTTGTCAAATGTAGCCAGAAGCGATTTACCACTGGACAGAGTCTCTGAAACAGCTTAAATAAAGAAAATGGAATAGAAAGGCATTCCATGAGCAATATTTGTGTGAATTTAGCCCACAATATGTCAACAGAGGAGTAGAAAACCAATAGTTTATCATGCGAATTTGTGCTAATGGAGGGGTATATGTTGGCAATTTGAGACAAGATAATCATCCTCAGAAATTATAGAAGGATTATACTGAAGGACCTTGAACTCACTCATCAATGTGCATTGTTCAAAGATATGCTAGGCACTGGGTAACACACTACTCAGCATAGGCTGTAAAAATTGAGCACCACCAGAATATCTAACACATGATCTGGGGGTTAAAATTATACATCAAATGTTCACTATTTTCCAATAGACTGACAGGTTACAAACCCCCAAACTATAAATAAGGACTTCAAACTATATTCTGGAAAA
The DNA here is from genome assembly GCF_028583685.1 of Petaurus breviceps papuanus. Classification (NCBI taxonomy): domain Eukaryota; kingdom Metazoa; phylum Chordata; class Mammalia; order Diprotodontia; family Petauridae; genus Petaurus; species Petaurus breviceps. The sequence continues at coordinate 7,510,334 of NW_027187307.1, read as the reverse complement.
TTCAACAAATCATTTATCCTGCAACTGGTATCTTTATCACGGACTGAGCTATTGTTCCTAACCACCTGGACATAACATTGATCCATAAAAAGTTGAGATCATTTTAAATAGATGTTGCTGTACTCAATCTCCAAGCTCCTTAGATTAAAAAGTTTTCAAACTATAACTATATAAAACTATATAAACTACAGAGGATATTAAAACCCTAAGGAAATAGGATAAAATTGAGATCAGCTCCGTCGTCCTGTCTGCTACTGGAGATCAGCTATTTTAATTGATCAGTTAAGAACAGTCCTGTTCTTTCATGACTCACCCTAATGATCACTGCATCCTTCCAAAGGTGAAGGAAGCAGTAATGATAATAGTAGTAGGAGTTAGTCTTTATATATCACTTGGAGGTCTTTGGGATACTGTACATATTTCTCATTTGGTCCTCAAAATAACCCCATGATGTAGGTCCTATTCCTAATGAGAACACTGAGACAGGAGGAGTTAAGCTTTGCCTAGAGTCAAATGGATAGTAAGCATCTGAGGTTGTATTGGAATCCAGATTTGCCTCATTCTAAGTCTAGCCCTCTCTCCACCATGACAGTCAGCCGTCTAGGGGGATTATTATTCTGTATCTTATTCTCACTAACAGTGAACTCGTCGCCGCAGTGAAAGTGATGGGGACCTTAGTTGAAAAATGACCACTCTAGCTCAAAATGTGTAGACAGACTAAAGGAAAACTGCGTGTAGTCTCATGTTAACCCTAGATTTTGAGAAGGATTTCAAATAGTTCAGGGAAAGAGGTATGGCTTGTCTTAAAATTCTATAGGAAAAGTTATCCCAAGGGGGATGGGAAGCTCTAAAGAATGAAATTCTGAAGGCACAAGGACACTAGAGGAGACTAGGGATGGTACCTAAAGAAAAAGGTTGTAGTTGCCAAGGAATTCATTGATTTACTTAGATTTTTAAAAGAAATATGAAGAACATGGAACAAGCACAGGTAAAGAGAAGGAATACAAGATGTGACAGGCCTGAAACCCTACTGTGTGAGAGGGGCTAAGGACAATAAAATATGGAGTGGATGTGTGTGAGGGTGGGGAGGGAGGTTACAGGTGCAGCAGCCCAAGCAAGGTATGGCAAGAAAATGACTAGAGCGCATTGTGGAGGGTTTGTGTGTCTAAATGGGGTGTTTTCTCAGCAGTCAGAACACCAGCTCATGCCCGAGTTAGAAGTCTGGGTCACAGAAGGAAGCACAAAGCAGTAATAGGTCAGGTCTGGGGCTCCCCATTCACATATGGAGAACTGACCATTCAGAAGTGGCAAATGCCAGGGATGGAGCAAAGCAGCATGTCAGAAAGAGGCCAAAGAATGTCCTTGTGAGGCAGAGGTCAGCTACAGAGTGTGAACTCTCACCTTTTGGGGCCAGGAGTAAGGATGGGAGTTAGAGGCACAGCCCTCTGAGCCCAGATGAATTACATCCTAGGGTACTGAGATAGCTGATTTGATTTTTAAGCCTGCATTAGTGATTTTTGAATGGTTATGAAAAAGGACACTTCACTTGATTTTCAAAAATGGAAAAAGAATAGATCTTTTGGAAGCAGTCTGATGAACTTGGGCTTGTTTCCTGGGAAAATTACAGAATGCCTTTATTAACAGGATGGTGAGTAAGCACCTCAAAAAGGCAGTAGTAGATACAGAAAGGGCAATGTGGCTTCATCAAGGAATTCATTTTAGCAAAACACTTGGGAAAGTTCCTCAATCAGTTTTTGTGGAAGAGATGGGGAGACAAGCCTAAATGACAAGGGCAGTTTATTCTTTGGAAGTAGTTGAATGAGCAGGTCCACAGAATCACAAAGAATTTCTAGAGCTTGGAAGAGACCTCAGCAGCCTTAGAATCCAACCCATCTCCCAAAGGAGGCCCTATTATGATGGACCAGACAAGTGGCCTTCTAGCTTCTCTTTGAAGGGGAGCTCACTCCCTCATGACGCAGCCCATTAGACTTTCTTGACCTACACTAATTGCTAGTTAGTTCAAATTGCCTTTTTTCACAACTTTGGTCCTGGTTCTGTCTTTTGGAAGTAAACAGAACCAGTCTACTCCCTGCACCAAATGACAGCTCTTTAAATACTTGAAAACGACTATCATGTTTCCCCTGAGTTGTAATCTTCTCCAGGTGAAACATCCTTTTATCTAGCTCCTCAGATGACAGGCCCGTAGGCCCTTTCCCCTCCTGGCTGTCCTCCTCTGGACACTCAGCCCCAGATATTGTCCAACCAACTTAGCAATGTCACCTCTTTATTCTTGGAAGCTCCATCTTTATTAATGAAGTTCAAGAACTCATTCTTTTTTTTTGGTAGTCATAACACGTTGCTGAGTCATAATATGTGTGTGTTTGTGTGTGTGTGTGTGTGTGTGCATGCAGTCCACAAAAACTCCCAGATCACTTTTAAAGATGAACTGCTGTCTAACAATGTTTCCACCATCGTGTACTTGAGGTTGATTTTTTGAACCCCAGTGTAAGATTTGATATTGAACCTTATTAAATGGTACTTGACTGTCAAGATACTGTTAGAGCCTAACCGGCATCCAACATATTACCTCTGTGTTCAAACTTCACTTCATGTACAGTTGATAAGCATGCCCTCTATGAAAGTCAACAATAAAGATGGTAAAATGATGTGGGCCCCAGCACAGATCACTGGGGCATGCAACTGCTCCAAACATACCCAAATGTGGTTTGTTAATGGTTTGAGGTCAGTTTGGAGTGACTTCTATAATGGAGTGCCCCAGGGATCTATTTTTTAAATGAAATGGTTTAAGGCACAGATGGCATTTCTCATCAAAGAAGCTGGCAAGGCTGGCAAACATATTGGATGACTGAGAAGAGTCTAAAAAGAGCTCAACAGGTTAGAAATTTGAGCCAAACATAACATGAAATTTTCTAGGAATAAATGTCAACTGTTTACTTCTGAGTTAAAAGAAATCAACCTCACAAGTATGGGATGGGAAAGGCAGAGCCAGATAGCAAGTGTCAAAAATATCTGGGGATTGGAGAGAGACCCGAATGAGCAAACATTCTGACATGGCCACCCAAAAGGCCACTCCTGGACTATATGGAGAGATGCAAGGGACCCAGAAGGGGTGAGGGGAATGGTCCTTCTATCCTCTGCTTGGGCAGAGACTACATTTTGTATATTTTTTTTTAAGTTCTGGATATTACAATTCAGGAAAGACATTAAGAAGCAAGAGAGAATGCAGGGGAGGCCAACCAGGATGGTGAAGGGGCTCTAGACAACGCCACACGAAGAGCCATTGAAGGACCTGGGTATGCTTACTTACCCTGCAGTTGTGAGAAGGAGGATCTGAGAGTTGTGTGTAAGTATCTGAAGGGCTGTCAGAGAGAACAGGTCTCGTCAAGCTTAGACCCAAAAGGCAGAAGTAAGAGTACTAACTGAAAGTTAAGAGTACCAAATGATCAGCACTACTGATGATGAATGAACGAAAAAAGCATTTATTTAATATTTACTCTATTCAAAGCATTGGGATAAACACTGGGAATGAAAATGTAACCAGGGGCAAGGCTGGTCCCAAGGCTCTTGGGTTTAGGGATCTGAACTATCACCATTGGGATCTGAGGGGAGATGGTGGTCAAGGTAGTAATGGGGGTGGTTACCCTTTCCTTGACCATATCTGTGACATATGGTGTCTCTTGGGACTCCATCAGCTAGGCTGGTTCATCTGTCCTGGGGGTAGCACTGGCTACTCTGGGAATTAGTAGGATCTCTTAAACAAAGCTGAATCACTTCCTGTTGGGTCAGAAGGCCACTGAGCTCCTTTAAGACTCCAGAGATTCTGGAATACTGTGCTTACTTCAGTCTGTGATGCTGCATTCTCTTCCAGTCTTAACATTCTGTTGCCTTTGGCGCAGACTCCAGTTTAAAACCCAGTCGCCATGGAAGCAACTCTGAGTGATTAAGGTAACTTGAGTGGATAGTTGTCCATATTGGCAGCAAACCCACTACTGGGGCAGAGAGGAGACCATTTTTTCTCTTATTTTGATCTGTTTTAGGCTGGTGGAGTAGATAGTTTCTTCATTCAAAATGAGCCACACTTGAAATCAAGAACCCTAGGTTTGAATTCTGGCCCTGCCACTTGTAAGTTCTGACCCCAGGGGAAAAACCTCTAGATCATGCCATCTGAGAATTGGGGGAAGGCGCTGTGGTAGGGGAGATACATCTAAGAATCAGAAGGGCTTTCCTAGGGTAGAGGGATCAGCATTGCTCTGCCTGGCACCGGAGGGCAGAGTTAGGGAAGTTGACCTTATTGAACCTTATTTCAGCAGCCGTTTCTTTGTAAAAATGTAGTTCCCTAGTTACCTCCTGGGGTGGCTGTGGGGACAGCCCTTTGTAAAACCTAGAGCACTAGAGTAATGTGAGGTGTCGCTATTCATATTATTTTTACACAGAAGTTGTATTGGTTGTTGTGTTGTTTTCACTTGGCTGTCAAGATATCTGCAAATGTCAAAGGGGCCATATTTCAACCTCATATATTTTGTCCCATGGACACAGCATTAAAAAAAAGCTTTGAACACACTTGTCTGCCAAACTGGTACCATGGACAGTGCCATTCTCAAGTCCCAAGGCCGCCAATAGCCCTTGGATTACTGCGTAGCACAGAATGTATAGTACGTTGGTGTATTTATTTTGGCCATACTCATACACAAGTGCCCTAGCTTGCCTTCAGAGATAAGATGTAAGGCAAGGGGAAATCGGGAATGCAAAGATTTTCCTTTTCTGCTCCAGATGAAACACTTTTTTTCTTCTTCAGAGATGAATTGTCACGCTTTCTTGTATCGGTTCATTCCACTAACAGATTTCACATGTTTTCCTTGTGGGGAGGCAGCAGTCTCTCCATGAGACTCATGCCAGGTTTCCTGTTGATGTTGTTTTTTCCCTGATGGACATGTCTACACTGCAAGAGGCATAAGATCCTGGGTATTTGAAAATTAAAGAACAGCAGCACAGGGCCAGATGCTTTAGCTATCAAAGTTGCTGAAGTCTCATAAACACCAGGTGTGCCATAGAAAGGCCCAGGTTTTTTATCCTGACACACTGTTATCATATGGTTCCAACATCTGTTCTTCCCGGTCCATGCTTCCCACAGACAGTATTTATTAAAATCAAATCTGCACTAGCTCTCACTTATGTGCCTTGAGCAGGAAGGGCCACAGTGGCCTTATTAGGGAGTGTAAGTGAGCTGATAAAATGGATTTATCAGTAAACTTAGAATTGTCCTTACAACCCAATATGGTTTCATCTGGTCTGAGGTTACTTTCCACTTGGTAATTAATTACTTTTCTGCTGCTTGTGGTTTATATTTAAGTAGGGCCACAATGTAGCACTTCATAATTCCCAAAGAATTTGGGGGTGAGGGATGAGGCCAGTATGGCTTAATTAATGAGAACTCTGAATCACAGAATTGTTTAAAAGCCATGTAGGCTCTTTACTTGAAAATTTAACAATGTAGCTATGCTCGCATCCCAACTCTCCCTGTCACCCTCTGCTATGTGGATGGGATATACCCCCCATGTGACTTTGTGGGGGCTACTCCCCTTTGCAGGGGCTCAGTTTACTTATTTGTGAAACAAAGAAATTGGATGAGATGGTATCTAGGGTTACTTCAGACCCTAAAAATTTTAGGATTCTAAACTCCTTTCCTTGTCTGAGTCTCAATTTCCCATCAATTAAACAAATAATAATATCTGCATTAGCGAAGAAAGCATAGATGAATGGCTATCAGCGAGGGAAGGAGTGTCCACATCAATGAGGTCCTGGGGAACTTGAGGCAGAATATTTCACCTGGAGAACCAAACCAGATTGTTGTGAGGAGCATGATTTGGAAACTTTTGGGCTAGTCAGCGTTTGGCGGTGGGGGAAGAGGAAAAGGGGGAAAGTACTGGCGTCCAGATCTGTGACATCACAGGTGTCTCATGGTGAGGAAACACTTTCCGCCAATGCAGATTGACAACTGCTGTTCAATGTGGAGTCTTAAAGGGTTGTCTAGAGCACAGAGGGGTTAAGTGACTTACCAAGGTCACACATCTAACACATCTCACAGGTGGCCTTTGACCCCAGATCATGCTGACTCAGGCTAGTTCTCTACTATACTGCACTGCCTCATGAGTTATTATTATGATTGATAAGTAAAATATGTCCCCAAATCATTAACATTTATACCAGAACTAAATTACACAAGAATATCCACTTGCCACAGAAGTCTTTTTAATGTGCAAGAATTAACTTTAGGGACCAGAAGTTGGAGACACATACGATACAATGCTTTATTTCTTTTGATCCTTCAGTTTGATAAAGCTACTGACTTTTACTAAGATGTAAGACTCTACTGATTCATGGAGAAAGAAATAATTTCAAACCTCTTTCTAGAAAGATGATGTATGTTGTCTGGAAAGTAAAAAATTTGAATCAGTGGATTTCACATTAATGAGTATTTGCACTGTGATTTTTTTTATCGCTAAGAGAAGAGGGATAGAGTTCATCAATTGAAGACTATCTAGTCCTTCGAGGTCTTTCTTCATTTGTTCTTTTCAGAGAGACAGACAACCATTAGCAATATTTCACGAGACAAAATAATCCATACTGGATTTTAGGTGTTCGTATACATAGACCCACTTTTAAGTCACATGGCCTCAATGCCTCCTATGGGAATTTCTCTTTCATGTCACATGTGAGATGCACACGATCTAGAGACACATCACACAATCTTGAAAATCACTGAATTTTGTAATAAACTAATCTTTAGATATTTGGAGGAATCTCAAGTCTTTTCCAGTAATGCAGATCAAGCCATATGCCATGCCTATCTCTTTTCCATGCCTTCCCATAATCCTGTAGTAACACTGCTTCCCTTTTGCTCTCTTTCCATGGAAGAAGCTCCCATAAAGAGGAAATTTTCACTCCCATCCTAACTCCCTGACAGAAATAAGTCACAGAACACAAGGGCAAAAAGGGATACTTGGTGTGGTCTGGGAAGAGAAGGCTTGACTTGGGGGGCTCAAGTGAGGTCCGATGTGATCACTCTAGCACCTGGAGCCTGAGAATGATCCCATGGTAGATAGAGGCTGGCTCTCAATACTTAGAGGAGGAACACAAAGCTAATGAAGACTACTCTCATTGGGAAACGTACAACAGTTGGGTGGAACAATTTCAAATTGAGCTCAGTCTTTTTTTCCCCCTTTGCTATTGCTACTGCTATCTCAAGTGTCACAATAAGGAAATGCATTCTTTTGTATGGTAGAAATTTGCTTGTGTGATACCTAGCATGTAATGCCAAACTGTTCACATGCTGTTCAAAGAATCATTCTGCATATAGATGGGTCTGTGTGCCCATATGTTTCAAAGTTCAGTTTCAAGGAACGGCTGAATTAGTCAGTGAGACTGAAAAGGGAAGTGGCCAATATTCACTTGCATGTTGAAGGAAGGAAGAGGGAGATGAAGGGAGAGGGCAAAGGGGAGGAGGAGTCTGCTATACATGCTGTTCAAAGAAGAAACTGGCTGTTACCCTTCCCTGTCATTCGTCTTTGTTCTCCTGCTTACGCTCTGTGCTACAGATGCTGTAGCTATTTCTTGACAGCTTCCCAAGTTTACATTCCTGGACATTATTGAATTCATCCAGCAGGTGGACTGCAGAGGATTCAGCTGCTGTTTTGCCTTGGTGGACACCACACTAGATGAACATTCTCATAATTTAGATTTCTCTTTATGTCCCAAAGCCAACTATTGGCACACCCATCATGGCAGAGTCTCCCTTCCAGAGAAATGATTCTGAACCCAAACATAAAAACAGACTCCAGGGAGTCAAACCGGGGTAGGGTTTGGGGCGGGGAGGGCGAGTGATGGGGAGAGACAGTGGCACCGAAGGGATAAAGATTCTGCATGTAAAATGCTAGACAAAATAGGGAGTGACCTCAACCATGAAATCAGACTTTGCCTAGCTCCCCACAGCTATTTTGGCACATATGGGGTAAGTCACTCTTCACTGATCAGCTCTGGGATCATTTTATTACATGGTGTTCTCTGGCTCTGCAAGAGTCAGAGAAAGTGAACTTGGGGATTGGACTTGAAAAGATGCTGCACTGAGGAGGGCTTCTGGTAAATCTCCATTTGCAAATTACAGCTGCATCAAACATGGCCTTTGGGCTCATAGCTGTAATATGAAGTGGGTTGCATTTTTCTGTCTGCCTCAGTGCCCTTCTGCTCAGAACTGCTAACATCTTTGCCATTTAGACAGAGGTCAACCATGCTCCTAAACCTCTTCAAAGTGGTTCAGTAACTCCGTGGCAGAGTCAGGACCATGAACTTAAAGCTAAGCAGATTTAGAAGGAATTGGATAGGTCCCTCCCTAGGGGACTAAGAAGCTTCCTCTAAATAGCCACTCTCAGGGCACTGATATTTGAGGTGGAGGGCTAAGTTTTTGCTCCAATTCTGAACCCACACCTGCCTGGCACATGGGCCACCCTGTCTCCACTGTTAAAACCAAATAGGCATTTCCGAAGAGTTGGCTTTCCTTCTCTTAGTGTGAGCCAGAAGTGGCTAAAGAAAGGAATGGATAGGCTGATTGAACCCCAAATGGCTCAGATCCCTTGGAAAGGGGAAAGGATGGCATCAGTGACACCATAATCTGTACATGTGAGCGTTCATCCATTCACTAAGCACCAATCAGGTAACAACGACTGTGGCCTGTGAGATCAGAGAGAGGCTAAGAAAGACTTCAGCCACTCAATGCCTTTTGTCACTTTGCTGAGTCCCTGGAGTAATTATGGCTTAGAGGTGGTTGCAGTAAGAATGATGATGACAATGCTGATAGGGGAGCATTTGTGCAGCACTTAAGGTTTACTAAATCTTTTACATGTTATTTCATTCAATGCAGATTTTTTTCATCTACTTGTTCATACTGCTCATACCTGTTGTTAACTGATCTGAAAAAAAGCCCATAGGGGGTTTTTGTTTTGCTTTCAGGCACATGCTTTGGGCCCTGAAAACCCTGAAGAATAGAGTATCATTATAT